>NC_143582.1:71161939-71464726 GCF_048544385.1 Mastigoproctus giganteus | reverse complement strand
GGTTAAAATGTAATTCATGATTTTTAAAAATAATTTTAATTATTGGGTGTATCATCAAGATGATTTAAGATTAATGCAGCTTTGATTTTTCCTTTTAAGAATTTTTCATTTAATCAAATTAAGCAGCATTTTTAAAACAGTTATTATATGCTAATGCTGTGATACTGAAGTTGAAGCTAGGTCAATCAAAAGTATACTTTAGAATTAAGTTAAAATTGATATGTTGGTAACTGCTTCTGAAATGTATTGCAGTCTTTGTCAAAAGTGTGTATATTTATAGTTCACCATTTATTAACAATGTTTAGTATGTTTCATGTTTTGTTGCTGATGTTTCTTTTGTCATTATGAATGTCTTTGCCCACCATAAAAAAAAATCGATCCTTATAAATTTCTGTAATTGTCACAGAAACCTATTTTCCATAGAACAATATCTTTCTTCATGAAAATAGTACTTTCCATGTCTAAGTCATTTGACAGCTAGGGATTGTTTTAGTAAAGTCATTGAACATACATTAAACAGATAATGCAAAGTTTTGCACTATCTGTTTCTTAGGTATAAACTAGATCTTAGGTCAGCATTTGCTTGCTGTGGTGCTTTTGCATGCCATACTAAGCATGAAAGGGATAATAGTACCCAGCACAATATGTTTTTAATTATTAAAAAGTCTTATTAAATTTAAATGTGATTGGTCTGATTTGGAACACCACAGAATATGAATTTAAATAGTGTGCAATCAGTGGTAGGAGTGGCAAACATTGCCCAAGATCTATACATGAGGAAGGGAAAAAAAAGGAGGATGGAGTAGCAAAAGATTACATGAATTGTGTTCTCCCCCTTTCCCATTTATTTAAAATAAAAGGGATTGTTTGCTTGATAAACTTTGCATCTCCTCTACACAAGCTCAGTTGCACTACGAAGTTGGTAATTGCACCTTTAACATTTGTACATCCAGTACAAATGAACTATTAGAAGAGAAGCATACTATCAAAAAATAATCCCCCTCCCACACATACTAAATTAGTTTTGAAATTATTTAAGCAGTTCTCCATTACATAAAATTTTAGCAAAATTAGGTAATTTTAATATTGCTTTTATGTTTTTTTTTAAGAAAGGTAGATTTAAATACAAAATCAAAGTTTAAAAATGTAAATATTAATAAAAAATTTGTATTGAATTGTCTGTGACCTCTACATAAATCTTGATCTGTCACTTTAAAAATGCATTAGTCAATCTCTTTATGGATATGTTAATTATTATTAGCAATAATAATAAACATATACAAAAATTCAGTATCAAATAAATTTATATAATAATTCCCCCCCCCCATATCAAGAAATATATATATATATATAAATATAACTTCCACTGCAGTTTCTTATGTATTTAAGAAAAGAAACTAATATCACTTTCATTATGTAATGTTTTGTATATAAAGTCTGGTAAAATTATTAAATGTATACTGAAGGAAAGGTAACCACAATGAAGTAGCAGTGTACCAGTGACCTATTGCTGAATTTTGTGCAAGTGTATAAGTTTAATAGTTGTAGATCAGTTATATAAGCATATTTATTTAAATCAAAATGTTTGTATAAAATATATAAAAAAAAATACTAAAACTGTTTTGAATTCTGTTTTTACCCATCCATACAGTGATGTTTGCAGTTTTCGTATTAAGGATATTCTTCATGCTCGCATCTTTACTGTGAAAAACAGGGAGATGGGTATTAATTTAATCATAACATTTGGATGTGCAGGTAGACAGGTTATATTTCTGTCTAGTAGCTTGTCTCTAGACCTTCAGTGCCTTATGATATTGGGTAGCATTTATTTTATGAAAATGTTCTGCTACCATGCCATTTCAGTTAACTCAGTGTTCTTTTTATTATTATTAATTTTTTTTTAGTATAAGCCTCTATTTTTTAGAGTGGTATTTTAAAATTTAGTATATTTGCACCTGTCTGCCAGCATATTTATAATCTGTATTCATTTTTGCTCTTCTGTAAAATGCCTGTATAGAGGTTTTGTGCTAAATAAATTAAATGCAGCAACATTTATCTTTTTTTAAAATTATTTTTGAGTGATATAATTGAATTAGCAGTAGGCTGAACACAATACTCATACCATGGTTTTTTTCATGCAGTTATCAAATGCACTTATTTTTAAGTTTGGCTTTTTTTTTTGCTATTTGGAAGGGGAGGGGAGGAATGCCAGCATTTTTTTTCTCTTAACAAAAAATGTGTAAAATGTTTTCTTCAAAGAATATATATATTATATATTCTTTGAAGAGAATATATTTATTAAATTAAATTTAATAAAAACTAATGAAGGAATTGAAACCACAAATTTTAAAAAATAAAATTTGTCACATAGTTATGGATTTTTTAAAAGCTTAATAGTTTCTTGTTTTTTTTTTTTTTTGTTACATGGATTACTGTAATTTCTTTATTATATATATTTTTCATTTTTTTATATTTTATTTTTCATAATTCAATAGAAAAAATGTCTTTCAATCTTGCAGTAGGAGTGACTATACTAGTAACAAAAATGCACTTGACCTGACAGGTCTGAATTTTCTTTAATTTCTAAAAACGTTTTTTTTTTTTTTTTTTTATAAATATTGAATTCTGTTTGCAGTATATGAGTACCTCATCTTTTATTAATGGCCTTGATTACTTATTGTATGTATTTTTTTAGTTTTTAATAAAAAATTAAATATTAAAAAATGTAGTTTTTTTTTTTTTTTTTTTTTTCAAATCTTTTATTTTCAAAAAATCAAAAAAAGTATTAATTCTGCTGAAAAATAAAATATTATAGACGTAAAACAAAGATGAAACTGTTAGTCTATTCTATTTTCCAATTTAAAGAACAATTTGACGTGAAATTTCAAACACAGATATCTACTTATTATAAGCATTTATAGTTTTTGAAAAAAATATATATTATATACTATTATTAATGTCTGTTTCAAAAGTTTTTTATCAAATTTTACATGCTGCACAGCATGCTAAATTTGAATGCTGCCAACTCTTCTGAGCGAATGGCACCTTTTGTGTTTTTGTAGTGTGTGAAAAAAAATTACTGCATACACACTGGACACAAGTATATTTTTATTACTACTTATTTGAAACAGTTTATATATGCATATACAGTGAAACTTCTAAGGGGACACCTCTCGTTAATGGACATCTCTCTACAACGGACATTTTCAAATTCCCCAACTCACTTCTATTGGTTTTAACGTGTTTGCAGCTTCCGTCTAGCGGACATTCTCTGTAACGGACGCGGACAGGCAATCTGCACTGTTTCGTTTAGATTAGCACTTAATTTGATCTCCCCATAACGGACTGCGGGAGAGCTCACGGCCCTTTTTCTAGGAACTTTTCTTCCACTTATTGCCTCAATCGTGTGTTTATTTTCTATTTCTGATTCTCTGAATTTTATCGAGGTTTACATTGCGGGTCTAAACCCTTTTTCAAGAATTTTAAGGCACGTGTAAAACTTCTGATTATTACTGTGTGTGGGGGGGGGGATTATGGTCGGCCTTTCGTCTTTTCAGTTTCAGTTTTCAGTTTTGTTCAGTGTCGTGTGAAGTGCACAATGTCTTCTCGTAAACATTTAACTTTAAAAGATAAAGTCTAACTCATTAATGCGTATGATCGGCAAAAAATATAGTGTTCGCAATCTCGCTGCAAAATTCAAAATCGGGAAGACGCAGGTAAACGACATCCTAAAGAAAAAAAATGAACTGCTCAAATAATTTTGGCAACACGGAAATGATCAGGTTCAAAAATCATTCCCGAAAACTGTTGGACTTCAAATTGACAATGTTGTGTATGAGTGGTTTTGTTGCGAATGTGCTAAAAAAATTCCCACGAATGGGCCTATTATTAGGGAAAAGGCTTTGGAGGTTGCGAAATCTATGGGAGTAAATGAGTTCAAAGCTTCTGTGGGATGGCTAGACAAGTTCAATACTCGGCATAAAATTTCTTGGAAAACTGTAAGTGGTGAAGGTGGATCTGTTGATACTAGGGTTGTAACAGAGTGGACCATCAAATTGGAAGATTTATGTCATGATTTTGAAGCTAAGGATATTTACAACTGTGACGAAACAGGATTGTTTTTTAAAGCTCTTCCTGAAAAAACAATGAGTCTAAAAAACGAAAAGTGCCAGGGCGGAAAAATTTCTAAGGAACGCTTGACTGTACTATTGTGTATAAATATGCTGGGAGACTTTGAACAACCTCTTGTTATAGGAAAACCACAAAATCCTTGTTGTTTCAAGGGCATAAAGTTGAATCTTTTGAATGTTGATGGGAAGTCTAATAAAAAAAGCGTGGATGACACGAGATATCATGAGCGAATGGATAAGTCACTTTAACCAAAACATGATTCGTCAAAACAGAAAAATTATTATTTTCATGGATAATGCTGCATCTCACCTGCACATTGAATTGTCCAACATTGTCAAATCATTTTTCTGACACCAAACACATCTGCAGAGTGTCAGTCCTTGGATCAAGGGGTAATAAAAAATTTTAAACTTCACTACAGAAAACGTGTTTTAAGACATCTCATTGCAAACATGTGCGATGTAACATGTGCGAGTGACCTTGAAAAGAAAGTCAGCATCCTAGATGCGATTTCCTCATCAGTAAACGCAGTTAGAAAACAAACTGTCGTGAACTGTTTTGTAAAGTCTGGCTTCTCAAACACAAAAATCGAAGTTGTGAACAGCAATGTGGAGCACCAAGAAGAACAAGAACTTCAACATCTATTGATAATGTACAACACTTCAGCTGCAAGTGACCCTGGCTACAAAGATATAGACTCTAACCTCACTACAGAAGATGGTGCTATAGATATCATCGATATTTTTCAAGAAGTTCCTCATGAGGATGAAGAAATGGAAGGAGGTCATTCTGTCGAAGAACATATTAATGATGAACCACTGATGAAAATAGAAGAAGCACTCATACAAATCAATCGTTTAAAAATGTTTTTCGCTGCTGAAGAAGATACTGAAGGACTTTCGATGGTTTCTTCACTCCAAACAAATGTTGAAAACAAAATTATCAGCCGGAAGAAGGTGCAGAAGAAAATAAGTGATTACTGTATGTATTTTTCTTAAGATAAAGTCATAATATGCATAGCACAATTGTGTATGTATATTATTTACAAAAATATTGTGCAAAATCTGTATATAATTTAATTTAATTTTACATTAAACGTTTAACGATTTTTCTTTATCTCTTGTGTATGTAATTGTATATCATTTACAAAAATATTGTTCAAAATCTGTATATATTTTAATTTAAATTTACATTAAACGTTTAACGATTTTTCTTACTTTCTTTCTTTCTTTTTTTTTTTTTTTTTTTCCTCCGTCAGACTTCTTGTTAGCGGACACTTCTCTCTAACGGACACATTTTCATTCCCCATGGCTGTCCGTTAAAGGGAAGTTTCACTGTATACACAAGTTACTTATAAACATTTTTTATCTAACTTCCTGCATTACCATATTTCTTTTATTCTTACAGCTTGTCAATATGCATTAATACACTTTGATTGAATAGTAAAAATGTACATTTTAGTATTGGTAGTATTAGAAAATGATGCAAGAAAACAAACTTATAAAGCATCTGCCAAAAAAAAAAAAAAAAAAAAAAAGACCCTCCAAGAAATTTGTCTTCCTTGGATTTATTCAAACCACCCACAACATTTGGAAGTTTATTCCAACAAACTTCCATCAGCTGACAATGTAAACTTCTGCATGTTTATCCTTCCTCAACTTGGATTTATATCCCCCTTGTGTGTAGTCTCTGAAAGTGGAAGAATATCATCTACATTTAGCTTACTTTGTCCGTGAAAAGCTTTTAACACCTCAACCAGATTTCCCCACAGGTGCCTAGTTTCCATATGCAGCAGTTTGCAAAATTGAAGCCTTTCTTGGCAAGAAAACCCTTTTTCCCTATACCAATTTGGATGCTCTTCTCTCTGCACCTATTCCAGCAGTACAACCTTCCTAAAATTAGGCCTCCAGACTTGTATAAGGTACTCAAGATGTGTGTTATCATGGCCTTGTATGAGGGGATAATCACCTCCTTATCCCTGCTAGCAAAGTTTGTGTATGTAATTGACAAAATCCCATGAGCTCTCCTGGCAGCATGTCTGTGCCACTCAGAGAAGTTCATATCTGACTTCACAATTACTCCAAGGTCTTTCATTTTTCAGTACCCTGAGAATTTGTCAATGTAAGATTTCAGTTGCCATTTCTCAGCCCATCTGCCTAACTTTTCTAGATGCTTTTGCAGTAGCATACCAACAATACTGACATTAACTGCCCTGCCATCCCTTTTAACATCTGCAAACTGAGGCATTAAGCCTGATATGCCTTCATTAATATCATTGATAAATATAATAATAGTAGTAGTAATAGCCACATAGTGCAAGGAAGCCACAGACTTGCTGCCCTGGCCTGGGGGGAATGAGTAAGATAAGAAAATGCAAATTATTTGCTTCAATCCTCACATAGATAACTATCCAGTTGAATTTATTCAAATTGTTAGCCTCTACTACCTGTGAACACAATGTCTTCCAGAAATCAATGACTCATTGGCTGAGCTGGATATCATCTTTCTTGTTGATTCCCTTCTACTTCTATCTCAGGGTAATGTGTGAATTTTTTTTTTTTTTTTTTTTGGCTGGTGCAGCATGAGCCTCAGGCTTCCTTGCACCATATGGCTAATAATAATAAAAGAACTTCCTGCAATCTAGTTTAAACCTATTCCCCTGTAATTTGAATTTATGCCCATGAGTTCTGGAATTCTCTATAACAGTGGAAATTGTGGTTTAGATCATTTTTACTAACACTAGAGAAGTTAAATTTAAGCTTCTGAATAAAAGTTAAGTGTTATGTCCAACCAATCAAATAGAAAACAACCATGGGCCGAGCACTGAACCCTGGGGGATTCCATTAATAACATTAGTCCACAAAGAGCAGTGCCCATGGATAACCACTCTGTCTTCTCCCACTCAACCATCCCTTTAACCATAGTAGTTAAATTTCCTTAATGCCACATTGCTCCAATTTTTTGTCTTTTGTAAGCAACAGCATAGTGGTCTTTTGTGTGCAACAGTATCAAAAGCTTACCTGAAATTCAAGTATATATAGTATCAAGTATATAACAGGAGAGATTGCTTCTACAGGGATGGGATACACTTAAATAGAAAGGGTGCAAGAATTTTTGCTGATGCTGTCGAGGTAGAGTTAGGTGGGTCGGAAAACTGCTAGTTTGGGGGGGATACAAGGACTAATAGATTAACAGTAGCCACTGGCAGAGGTGGAAGTGATTCTTGCACTGCTTCTATTGAAATGAGCAGAAGCCTGAAAAACAAGATGCAGGATATTTCAGAGATTGCTGGGAGTCATTGCGGTACAAGTAAACACATGGGTTGTGTTAGGGTAGCCAAGAATAGAAACAGGAGCATGTATACCTGCGTGTACACCAATGCTAGGAGTTTGGTAAATAAATTTTATGAATTTGAGGTATTGCTCAAAACATCAAAGGCAGATATTGTTGGGATATCAGAGACGTGGTGTCACACAGATATAAGGAATGCGGAACTGGAATTTGGGGAATACAATGTGTATAGAAAGGATAGACAGGACAGGAGGGGAGGAGGGGTTATGCTATTGGTTAAGAAACACAAAGTCCAAGGAAGTGAAGCCAGTCACATCGATGGACAGGGCAGTGTCGAGTCAGTTTGGTGTGACATAAGCATAGGGAAATCAAAATTGAGAGTAGGAGTGTGCTATAGGCCTAATGACTCTGATGAGTATAATAAGATATTGTACAGGGAAATAGAGTGGGCCAGTAAATCAGAGAGTCTTATAATGGGGGATTTTAATTTCCCAGATATTGACTGGAATTTGTGGGTTGGCCACTTGCACACTACAAGGCTTTTGTGGATTTATTGGATGATTGTTTTCTACATCAGCATGTTCGTGAGGCAACAAGAGGGAGCAATACTCCCTGGGAAATTTTAATTTCCCAGATATTGACTGGAATTTGTGGGTTGGTCACTCGCACACTAGCAAGGCTTTTGTGGATTTATTGGATGATTGTTTTCTACATCAGCATGTTCGTGAGGCAACAAGAGGGAGCAATACTCTTGATCTGATTATCAGTAGTGATTCTTCATGCATTAAGAACCTGCAGATAAATGAACCACTAGGTGGCAGTGATCACAGTGTGTTGAAGTGGGATTTACTCAAGGAGGTAACTACCATCAGAGGTAAAGGGAAGGGTTTTGTTTTCGTAAAGGCGACTATGATGGTCTGAGACAGTATTTAAATTCTATACAGTGGGACCAACTGATGATGTTACCAACAGCAAACTCAAAATGGGAAGCATTCAAGGAACTAATCTTGGTGGCTACCAGGCTTTACATACCAACTAAGAAATATTGTTCAAGGTTTAGGCCTAAATGGTTGTCAGATGGACTAATGAGACATGTGGCAGAGAAGAAAAATGCATGGGATACACACAAATTAATGGGTGACATGGAAGCCTATGATATATATAAGTTGGTCTGTAACCAAGTCACAAAGGAGATTAGGCAGGCAAAGGCAGACTACGAAAAATCCTTGGCAAAGGATGCAAAGAAAAACAGAAAGGAGTTCTTTACATACTTGAACTCGAGAAGGAAAGGGATGAATCAGATTGGTCCACTGGATATTGATGGTTCAACAGTTGAGGATCCTGCTCAGGTGGCTAACAATCTAAACGAGTATTTTGCATCTACATTCACGCATGAGGAGTTATTCAGGAAGGAGAATGATGTAGGTAAAGTAAACATTGGCAGTGAGCTGGATGATTTTGTAATAACTGAGAGGAAAGTGGAGGAGAGATTGTTGAGGATAAACATAAAAAAGGCACCTGGGGTGGATGGGATCTATCCAGTTATATTAAAGGAGGGAGCAAAGGAAGTATGCAAACCCCTAGCCATAATTATGAGAGCTTCTTTGGACTCAGGGGAGGTACCCATAGACTGGAGATGTGCAAATGTAACCCCAATTCACAAAGGAGGATCAAAGGCTGACACAAGTAATTATAGACCTGTTAGTTTAACTTCTGTTCCAGGTAAATTAATGGAGGCACTGGTTAAAGAAGCACTGCAGGATCATCTAGACAAGAATTCAGTTATAGCTCAGACGCAGCATGGTTTTGTTAAGGGCAGGTCTTGCCTGACCAATTTGATTGGATACTATGATGTAGTCACAAAAGAACTGGATGCAGGGAATAACTTTGATATTATATATTTGGATCTTAGAAAGGCTTTTGATACTGTTGCACATGGAAGACTGCTGCACAAATTGGAGCAGTGTGGCATTGGAGGCAAATTGCTGCTATGGATAAGGGGATGGTTGAGTGGCAGAAGACAGAGAGTGGTAATCAATGGACACTGCTCAACGTGGACTAATGTTATTAGTGGAGTTCCTCAAGGTTCAGTGTTGGGTCCATTGTTGTTTTCGGTGTTTATGAATGATATTGATGATGGGATATCAAGTTTAATGTCTAAGTTTGCAGATGATAAAAGGTTGGCAGGGTCGTTAAGGACACTACTGACGCTATGCTGCTGCAACAGGATCTGGAAAGGTTGAACAGATGGGCTGAGAGGTGGCAAATGAAGTTTAACATTGACAAATGTAAAGTACTACATATGGGTAACAGTAACCCCAGAGCAATGTATCAACTCTGCGGTACTACACTGACAGTGGTGGAGAATGAAAAGGACCTGGGGGTAATTGTGCAGGCAGATATGAAGTTCTCTGAGCAGTGCAGACGAGCTGCAAGAGTAGCTCATGGTGTCTTGTCAATGATATACAGGAATTTTTCTAGCAGGGATAAGGAGGTGATTATTCCCTTGTATAAGGCAATGGTTAGGCCACATCTTGAGTACTGTATACAGGTCTGGAGGCCTCATTTCAAGAAGGATGTAGAGCTGCTGGAACGGGTACAGAGAAGGGCAACAAGATTAGTAAATGGAACAAAGGGTTGCTCTTACGAAGAAAGGCTTAAGTTTTGCAAATTACAGAGTCTGGAGACTAGGCACCGGCGAGGTGATCTGATAGAGGTGTATAAGGCTTTGAATGGTTTGAGCATGCTCAATGCCAATGGGATTCTTCATCTTTCTCAGAATAATCACCTCAGAGGGCATAAATTCAAATTGAGGAAGGACAGATGTCGGATAGATGTGCGGAAATTTGCCTTTGGCCAGCGGGTGGTTGGTTGGTGGAACCGACTTCCATCACTTGTTGTTGAAGTTGATAGCCTAAACAAATTTAAAGCTCAACTGGACAGGTATTTCGAACGAACGGAGGGGTGAAATGGGAGAGGGTTTTTTTTTTTTTTTTTTGGCTGATGCTGAATAAGCTTGCTTTCTTGCATCATATGCCTCTACTAATGCTAATGCTAATACTCTTGATCTGATTATCAGTAGTGATTCTTCATGCATTAAGAATCTGCAGATAAATGAACCACTAGGTGGCAGTGATCACAGTGTGTTGAAGTGGGATTTACTCAAGGAGGTAACTACCATCAGAGGTAAAGGGAAGGGTTTTTGTTTTCGTAAAGGCGACTATGATGGTCTGAGACAGTATTTAAATTCTATACAGTGGGACCAACTGATGATGTTACCAACAGCAAACTCAAAATGGGAAGCATTCAAGGAACTAATCTTGGAGGCTACCAGGCTTTACATACTAACTAAGAAATATTGTTCAAGGTTTAGGCCTAAATGGTTGTCAGATGAACTAATGAGACATGTGGCAGAGAAGAAAAATGCATGGGATACACACAAATTAATGGGTGACATGGAAGCCTATGATAGATATAAGTTGGTCTGTAACCAAGTCACAAAGCAGATTAGGCAGGCAAAGGCAGACTACGAAAAATCCTTGGCAAAGGATGCAAAGAAAAACAGAAAAGAGTTCTTTGCCTATTTAAACTCAAGAAGGAAAGGGATGAATCAGATTGGTCCACTGGATATTGATGGTTCAACAGTTGAGGATCCTGCTCAGGTGGCTAACAATCTAAACGACTATTTTGCATCTACATTCACGCATGAGGAGTTATTCAGGAAGGAGAATGATGTAGGTAAAGTAAACAGTTCTCCCCAAGCCACAGCATTCCTGCTACGTTATGCCAATTGCTTTGCTGCTCTAGTCTGGGGCATGATTTTTATTTGAATGTAATTGATTAACAATGAAAATTAATAAATTTAATTAATTAATTGTCAGTACTACACTAATCTAAACAATCTTCCATCTTATGGATTGCCAACTGTTTTTTGTAATTGGTTATCCAGTTTTCTCTGATCGCTTGCTGAGGTTGATGGTAGATGGCTCTCTGTCTTCTAACTTCTCCATTAATGCTGGTGTACCCCAAGGTTCAGTTCTTTCCACCACTCTTTTCCTCTTGTATATTAATGACCTTCTTCCGCTGACCGGAAATCCTATTCATAGTTTTGCCGACGATTAGCACATTGCATTCCATTTTCCAGTTTGAGAAACCTTGCCCTGCTCAATCAGTTTCAACTTCTCGAGTATCCACTACCAATTCCTTAAATGCCGATCTCCAGGTAATTCTCCAGTGGGGCAAAGACAACTTAGTCGATTTTAGTCCTCCTAAAACTCAGTCTTGTCTTATATCTCACAGAAAGGATTCTTCAGCTCCTATGCTTACCTTTGGTGATACTTCGATTTCTAGGCAAGATGGTCAATCTCTCTTGGCACAAGAACATTACAGATATTGCTTCCTCAGCATCTAAAATAATTTGTTTTCTCTTTCGCTCTCGGCGTTACTTTTCTTCAAAACAGCTGTTCACTCTGTACAAATCTCAGATCTGCCCTACCACGGAATACTGTACCCACATCCTGGGCAGTGTCTCCAAAACCTCTCTCAGGCTTCTAGGTTCCATTCAGAAGAGGGCAATTAGGTTAATTAATGACTCCTCTCTAACAGTCTCTCCACTCTGTCTCATGGACATACTGTTTCTGCCACATGCCTTTTCTACAGATACTTCCATGGGCACTGTTCTTCTGAATTGGTTTCTATAATTCCCACTCTCTCTTTCAAAACAGTCCGAACACGTGCCGTCACCAGCCAACATCCATTTACTGTCCAATTTCAGACTCACAGAACCAACTTTTCATCTTCCTCGTTTATTCATTCAACTGTCGTTTTCTGGAACAACCTTCCTTCATATATATTTCCTGAAACTTAGTCTACAGAAGTTCAAGTCTAATGTCAACAAATATCTTCTCAACCCCCACCCCAAGCACAGTACTAAGTACTATAGGTTCTAATACCTTTTGTGTTTGGGGTTTTCATAAAAAAAAAACAAAAAACATTCCTAAATACAGTGATGCATATTACGCTATACTGTAACAAGTACAATGCTAAATTAGTTATATCCTTAGCTAAACACAAAGATATGTGCCCAACAATGATTTGCAGTTAAGTTAATTATAATATATAATAAAATTATCCAACTAATGCTGATCTAATCGATTCGAACTTTAAAGCTACCTATTTATTACAATTAAAAATGTTAATTCCTCTACCACTCACTCTATACTATAACAATGGTGGCAGAATTCAAATGAAATAGTGGTTCTACGTATATTAAGTAGTAACGTACAAAATTGCTACCTAAATGAAAAATATAAAAATAATGAGCGTGACTAGCACTATAAAGCTACTTATAGAGTACAATATAATACGACTATTAATTCAATAAAAACTTATGATTTCCTGGAGCTGGCAATTCACTGCTTGCACTTGTATAATCTCGTCCACCAGACCACAGTATTAGTAGTGGCAAATAATGCAAGAAAGCAAGCTTATAGAGCACTGGTAAAAGTTTGAAACTTAAGCAGTTACTCTTGCACATGTTATTAAGGTTTTTGATTGTGTTTGGCCTAAAGCTTCTTAATAATGTGTGCATCTTGTGGTTTATAAACTTTTTTTTTTTTTTTTTTTTAATGAAAACTAAAGCCATGAAAGGTATCAGAACATATAGAACTTAGTACTGTGCATAGGTTGAAGGTTGAGAAGATGAAAGAAGGTACTTGTTAACTTGAATTTCTGCAGATTGTAATTGTCAGGAAATATGTATAATGCAAAGCTATTCTAGAAGATGGAAGTTGAATTTCTGTAGAAAACAGAATTTGAATAAAATAAATGAGATAGAAGAAAATTTGTGTCTGTGAGTTTAAAGTTGAACAGTAAAAGTATGCTGACTGGTTGAGGCATGTGTACAAAGTGATTTGGAAGAGAGTGGGAATTATAGAAGCCAAGTCAGAAGAACACTGCTCACAGAAGTGTCTATAGAAAATGAGTGCAGCAGAAACAGAATATCTGAGGAGAGTGGGGAAACTTTTTAGAGGTGGTTTAATAATTAATCTAACTGCACTCTTTTGAATGGAGTTTAGAAGCCTGAGAGGAGGTTATAAGAGCAGAATTCAATGGTAGGGCAGATTTGAGATTTGTACAGAGTGAGTGAGATGCAGAGTAGCTGTTTGGAAGAGAAAGTAATGCAGGAAGTGAAAGAGAAACCCCAGTTTTTTAGATGCAGAAGAAGAAATATTTTTGATGTGCTTGTGCCGATAGTGATTAGAAGTCAGGGTAGTCCCTAATAGACTGTGATCTTGTCTAGAAATCTGAGTGCCATCGAAGATAAGTATAGAAGCAGACGAATCCTTTTTTTTGTGAAATATAAGAGAGGACTAAGTTTTTGAAGGTTTGAAATTAACTAAGTTATCTTTTCCCCACTGGAGAATTACCTGTAGATCTGCATTTAAGGAATTGGTAGAAGATGTTTCAGAAGTTGGCCCTGTTTGTGCAGGGCAGGGTTTCTCAAACTGGAAGGTGTAATGCAGTTGCTATCATCAGTAAAACTATGGATAGGATTTCTTGTCAATGGAAGAAAGTTCATTAATATATAAGAGGAAAAGAGTGGGGGAAAGAATTGAACCTTGGGGAACACCAGCATTAGTGAAGAAGTCAGAAGACAGAGCCATCTTAAACTATCTTAAGCTTATTTAGAAGACCTTTATGTCAAACATGATCAAAAGCCTTCGAAATATCAAGAACGACTTCTTGAGTTTCATCAAACTTTTCCATTGAATTTGTCCATAGGTGAGCAACATAATCCAATATATTACCAGTGGATCAACACATGGAATCCATACTGGCGATGATTGATCATATGGAAGGTTTATGCCAATTTCTAAACTGGCAGCTGATGGATTTCTTTATTACTTTTAAAACAATAGGAGTAAGTACAATGGGAAGATAATTGGATGGGAAGGATTTGCCATCCTTTTTAGGAACTGGCTAGATGTAAGTATTCCAAGCAGAAGGGAAAGCACCAGTGGAATAAGCGTGTAAAAAGCCGACACAGAACAGAAGTAAGCTCAGGAGCACAGATTTTGAGACAAGTGGAGAAGTAGCTGTGAGCACCTTTTGCTTTTTAATGCCAATAGCTTTGGGAAGAGACCAGAATACTTGACTGTCCTCTGGACAAGAAACAAGATTTCTATTCTTAGATTGTTCAAAATCTAGTTTGGCCTGATTCATAATTGTTTTAAAATTGTTTCCAAGCTTCAGTGTATGCAGAAAATAAACTCCAAGATTTGGATGCAAACCAGTTGCAATATGCAACATTCCTATCTTGAACAGCCTTTTCACATTTACTGGAAAACCAAGGTTTAAATAAAGGACAAGATTTTAAGGTGGAGTGTGAAGTAAAGGATTTCATTGCTACAAGAATAATTTCATTGACATCCGATTTAAAACAATAATCCAACCAAGGAAAAGAAGGAAAGAAATATTGCAAATAATCCAATTTGGCATTCTTGAAATGTTAAACAACATGCACTTGAGAACAGCCACCACTGGGTATCTCTCTGGATAGCTCACTGTGGGTGATGGTAGTTTGCTGTTTTCTGACTTTTCCACTAATGCTGGTTTTCCCAAAGGTTCAGTTCTTTCTCACACTCTTTTCCTTTTGTATATTAATGACCTGCCATTGACCAAAAATCCTATCCTTTGCTGATGATAGTACATTGCATTCCATCTTGTAGTTTGAGAATCCTTGTCCGGCACAAACAGCTTCACTTGAATATCCACTACAAACTCCTTAAATGCTGATCTGCAGGTAATTCTCCAGTGGCGCCTCAGTAGCCAGGTGGGAAGGAGCAGCAGTGCATAGCACACACTTCTTGATTAGACCGGGGTTAGAGCCCATCACCACCAAATACGGAGATGCGGAAAGGTCAGGGAATGACCACCGCACCGGAGCAATATGGCCTTAGTTGCTAATGCTCCTAAAAAAAAAAAACCAAATATGTAAACCAATTCTCCAGTGGGGCAAAGATAACTTTCTTGATTTCGATCCTTCTAAAACTTAATGTTCTTGTATATCTGACAAAAAGTATTCTTATGCTCCTGTGCTTACCTTTGATGACACTCGCATTTCTAGACAAGAAGATAGTCATGTATCTTCTTGTCAGAAAAATCCCTAATAGACAGATGTCTATTAGGGATTTTCCTGACTTCTAATCTCTCTTGGCATAAGCATATCACTAGTATTGCTTCCTCTGCATCAAAAAAACTATTTCTCTTTCGCTCTCTGTGTTATTTGTCAGCTTATTCACTCACTCCATACAGATCTCAAATCTGCCCTACCACAGAATATTGTTCCCACATCTGGAGTGGGGGTCGCCTCCGTAGCCAGGTGGAAAGGAGCAGCAGTGCGTAGCACACGCTTCTTGATTAGACCGGGGTTCGAGCCCGTCACCACCAAATACGGAGGATGTGGAACGGTCAAGGGAATGACCACCGCATATACCTGGAGCAATATGGCCTTAGTTGCTAATGCTCCTAAAAAAAAAAAAAAAAAACCAAAAAAAAACCAAAACATCTGGAGTGGTGCATTCAAAAGAGGGCAGTTAGGTTAATTGATGACCCATCTCTAATAAATTTTCTCTACTCTCTTTCTCATAGACATTCTGTTTCTGCTGCATGCCTTTTTTGTACATATTTCCACAGATACTGTTCTGAATTGGCTTCTGTAATTCCCCCTCTCTTTTCAAAAGCACTCCAAACATGCTGCAACCACTCAGTATCCTTTTACTGTCCAACTTCAAACTGACAAAAACCAACATTCCCCCCCCCCCCATTTATTCCTTTAACTTACATTTTCTGGTACAACCTCCCTTCATACATATTTCCCGAAAATTACAATCTACAGAAATTCAAGTATAATGTTAACAAGTATCTTCTCAATGTTCAACCCATACACGTTACTAAGTGCTATAGTTTTTAATACCTCCCATACTTGGTATTTTCATGAAAAAATAAAATAAAAAATATATATGTATATCCACCTCAGTCCAACACCAAGAATTTTTCTAGTTCTTCCTTGAATTTACTGAAACTACCACTGCCATTACAAAGATGGAAGTTTGTTCTGATAAACAACTGCTCAAGGCAAACTTCCACGCATCTATCCCACAACCATACTTCCTGAATTTGAATTTATGCTCCCTCATGTGCTGAGCAGTCTTTTAGACACCTTCACCAATCTCATTGATCTTTGCACATGTTTCAGCAGATCCAAATCTTTCCTAAAATGAGGCCTCCAGACCTGTATATAGTACTCAAGATGCTGCCTTGTATCGTTGCTGGAAAAGTTCCTGTATGTCATTGAGAAAACCTATGTACTTCCTGGCCATCTGTTTGTACTGCTCAGAAAACTTTGTGCAATTACTCCCATGTTTCTTTTGTTTTTCACTATGGTGAGTGTAGTACCGCATATTTGATATGTTAACGTTAATTTGGGATTACTGTTACCCATATGCAGTACCTTGCACCTGTCAATGTTAAACTTCAACTGCTATTTCTCAGCCCATCGATCTAATTTTCCTAGATCTTGTTGCAGTAGCTAACCCTGTTTACTGTCGTTTACCACTTGTCCACCTTTGTATCTTCATTAATAAATATGAAAAACAACAATGAGCCCAGCACTGAACTCTGGGGGATGCCACTAATAACTTTGATCCTTGAAGAGCAGTGGCTGTTGATAACCAATCTGTCTTCTCCCATTCAGCCATCCCTTTACCTATTGCAGTAACTTGCCATTAATGCCACATTGCTCCACTTTGTATAGCAGTCTTTTATGTGCAACAGTATCAAAAGCCTTCCTGAAATGTCCAAGTATATGATATCAAAATTATTTTGCATCCAGTTCCTTTGTTACTCCCTCATAGTATTCAATGAAGATTGCTCTGGCAAAAAGGCCCCTTTTCATGAAAAAATAAAAATATGTATATCCACCTCACACCATGCTGTGACTGCAGTATAATTGCATTTCTGTCTAGATGGTCCTGTATTACTTCTTTAACCAGTGACTTAACCATGTTAAGCTAACTGGTCTGCAATTAATCTTGTTAATTTTGATCCTGCTTCAGATTGGAGATATGTGCATCTTCAGTCCATAGGGACCTTCCCTGAATATTCCCCAAAGATGTCCTCATTTATGTCTAACAGTTGGCTTACCTGTTTTGCTGCTTCCCTTAACATGATCTATTGTTACAGTATGAATGATGTGATTTTAGCTTCGACCAATTACTCCATTATTTTCCCTGAACAGATATTAAGCTAACAGATCCAGAGTTAGGTTAAAAAGGCCTCAGAATCTGGTATTCATGATGAAGGTAAAATTAGTTTACTCCGGAAAGAACAGAAAACAAATATACTGTAGGTAGGACCCTTTAATAAGGTAAACTAAAGCAAAAACAAAACTTTTAACAAATTAAAACAGAAGCTTTCAGCTCAAAGAGACTCTTCATCAGCTGAATATACGTTAGTACGAAAACAAAGAATGCCCGTTGTGGTCATGTGAGGCAAACTAAGCATGGCACTAGTGCAAGCAACAGTTACTGGTTGGAGCTAGATGTTTGTAGCTCTGATTGTAAAGCACGTACATTAGGCAGTTATCCTCCAGTGTGATGAACATTGTCACTTATGTGCCAATGTTCGTTACACTGGAGGATAACTGCCTTCATAATAGGATGAATATGTGCTCTTTTATTTCAGTTAAAAGCACCATGGCACCCTATGTGGAGTGATTCTAGCCATAATTTTGGTGGTAATTTTGCTTATGGTCAATGATTTCGATGTGTTGGTGTAGGTCAAGATCGTGCTGAGATGACCAAAAATGCTTTGTGATTGCCAAATGCTCCGAATCAGCAGGCTGGATTGCCTTCTCATGCTCTGAGAACTGGTCTCAGTCTTCTGCTAGATTCCCTAATGTAACAACCACCGTAGTCATGGCAGGAAATGCGATACACAGAGCTGGGAAGGGAAAAGGATTGGCATTTTTAGTCTTGAGAGGGGACAGATCCCAGTTTTCTGCCAGGTAGTTGTAAACATGTTACCCGGTGGGTGCATAGAATTTTAGACAGGCATTGTGATACACCAGGGATATAGGAGATAAAGGCGGTCGAGGTTGTGTTATCATTGTGGGAGGTCCTATGGTGTGCTGCGAGCTGATAGGGGTACAGATCACATTTGTCTGCAGGCCTGTCAACTGATCGTTGTCATTGATCACTGAATTTGGACAGATCTGTCTTTACTCTCATAACCTCGGACCAAGTCATGGCCTCATTTGATGTGTCTGTTTACTTCGGTCCCAGTTCAACAAGCCATTACGTGTGACAGCACCAGGGGTTTCCCCCATCTCTGCATTGCTTTCATTGTGAGTGTAGCAATTCACTGTAAAGGCCAGAGATTTAAAAGCATATGGATTTTGTAAGTGTAGTATTATGTGGTGGTTGTTCTAGCCATTTAGCTGCTAGACCCCATGCTGGGGCCCAATGTTGCCCACACTTGGCCTTGTGGAGGCAGATGAGGTACACAGTAATTTGAAATTTTTACTCTGGTAGCCCTGCCACCTAGTTTCAGTGGCTAGGGCCTTAAAAAAAACATCGTAGGGTAGACACTAGATTCTATAAGGCCTAAAAGTTTGTACTTAGTTTAATTTAGACATTGTTAGAGTTTTACAGACATGTGCTGGCGTGTAGTGTGTTTAGAGTCTAATGGCACCAGGGGGTTCCCCCCCCCTGTGTAATTTACATTGTCATATGATACAGTACACTGCACAGGCCAGAGATTTAAAAGTGTATGTATATTGTGGTGTGGTGTGTCTGGCCATTTAGCCACTGGGATCCTGGTGGGTCCCAACATTGCCCAAACTAAGCCCCATGGAGGCAGACCAGGTACACCAGTAATTTGTTTTACTCTGGCAGGCTCTGCCACCTAATTTCTTGAGATTTCAGTGGCTAGGGCCCATATAATAAAAAATAAATAAAAAATTGGGGAGATAACGCTAGAATTGGAGAAGCCTGGTGAATGCAGTTTAATTTGGTCAAATTTAAATTTGGTACATGCGCTAGTGTACAGATTAGGGGGGAGAGACTGAAGGCTGGGGGAAAAAGTCAGAAGTATGGAGATGAAAGAGAAGACGGCCCCAATGATTTCCAGTGGGGGCATGCCCATACCTCACCAGGAGAAAGTGGGCGAAGGAGACAAATTGTTCTCTTCCCCCACTAGGATAGAGAAAGAAAGTGGCATATAGATAGTAGGGGGAAGGCTGGGGGTGAAAAGCAGAAGTATGGGAACGATAGAGAAGGAGTCTCCAGAGTGTCAGTGAGGCAGGCCCATGCCTCACCAGGCAAAGAATGGTGAGGCAGCAGGAGGAGACCGTGGAAACTGTCTCCTGTGTGGTCCTATCTCCCCCCCCCCACCACTGGCAGGGAAAGATAGGACCACACAAATGAGCATGGTCAGGAAAGCCAATTTGGCCACACAGCAACACTACTCTCTTTTGCCGTTAAATTATTCTTATCTGGGTCACCAGAATTTGGGACCAGATTTCCGTCCGGTGTAGTCAGGTTTGCATAGGCTTTAGTTGCAGTCTCATCCATTTTCCATTTGTAGGTGGAGTCATCTTCATCGGTGTGGACGTATTTTGGTAGGTGAGGCCTGGGAAGTTCGTCCTCATGCTGGTGCTCCCCCATCTGGTTGTGATTTGAGAGTGGGTGGTCAGAGCTCTGATATAACTCAGTGAAAGGCAGTTCAGCGAGGGTCAGTCGTGCGGTCACTCGTAGGACCTTTTCCCTTTCAGTTCGTTGGTGTATTGTGAAGGAGGTGGGTGCACTTCAATCCTTAGTCCTTGGGTTTTTAGTTCTGCTTTGGGGTTCCATGCGTCATCAGGTAGCAGCTTCTGTCAGCTCCATGGTTCTTTCTCCTTTACTTGACTGTCCATCAATGTGTTGGTAGTGCATTCCGCATGGTTTTATGGGGCCGCTCACTGTCTTCTTGCAAATAGTTTTTGTGCATATTTGCTGAAGGTTTTATATTCATCCTCGGATTCAAGGAGTTGGTGTTCCCAGTTTTTAGGCTAGTACATGATTTCGTAATGAGTATACATCTATCTTAGGTCTTTGTATAATGTGCATTCATACATCAAGTGTTTTCATGATTCTTCTTCCTGCAGATACTTGCCCCACTTCAGTAATCCCAATTGCTGTAATTTTTGACCTTTATCAGTGTGTGCCCCATCACCAAGGTTGCATTTAGCCCTGGGGAAAACCGGGGCGGGGATTGGGATAAACTATGTGCGGTATGAATTTTTTCGTAACTTCCCCCTTTGTGGATACAGCACAGCACATGTAACAGACCAACGGTTCTGCCACACGTTCTGTAAATGCATCGGCAGTCGTTTCATTTTTGTATTGCGGGCATTTGCCAGGTCTGTTGTTTTTCCTTTGCCGAGCAATATGGCCTTAGTTGCTAATGCTCCTCAAAACCAAATAAACAAACAAATAGCTTTTCCTTTAGAGATAGGTGGTATAACATACAGCACAACTATTGGACAGTGACCCCCAATCACTATCTGCTGAAGGCATTTGTATTGCTCTCAGCTTGTGTTTGACCAGTGGTTTGGCCATGTTCGGTGACTTCCTGTTGAGGCAGAGCCATGGGTGCCCTGTCAGCTCTGTTATGGCGAATATTGTGCCATGGAAGAGCTGGAGGGCCACGCATCCTTGAACTTACCAGATCCAATCCTCTTCTGGTGTCATTACTTCAATGACGTTATAATGGTACCCTGGGGATAGGAAGACAGACTTCTACAACAGCCGAACTCCTTCGCCCTTTATCCAGTTCACCATCTAACTGGAGTTGGACAATGCCCTCTCCTTTCTGGATGTTCTAGTTTTCCGCCAGGCACGCATTTAAGAACCTCTGTCTACCATAAATCAGTGTGGCACACACCCACAGCCAGCTTCTCACATGCCCTTTTCGCCCGTGCCTGGACCCATTCCAGTTCCTCGGACAAAAGACATTATGAAAGTATAGCCGGAGCTCTCCTACCTAATGTGGATACCCCACCTGTGCCCTAGATTGTGATCTGCAGGCTCCTGAGCTCGCAGCACACCCTAGGGCCTCCCACAATAACGCGATCTCGACTGCCTTTATACCTTATTACCCTTGTGTATCGCAATGCATCTCTAAAATCCAACCACCCACTGGGTAAAATATTTACAACTGCCTGGCAGAAAACCGTAATCCCTCTTCTCCAGAGTAAAAATGCCGATCCCCTCCCTGTTACAGAGCGGTTTGGTGTATCGCATTTCTTGCCATGACTGCAGTGGTTGCTACATTGGGGAATCTAGCAGGACTCAGACTGGATCTCAGAGCATGAGAGGGCAATCCGGTCTGCTGATTCAGAGCACTCTGTAATCGCAGAGCATTTTTGGTCATCTCAGCATGCCAAGACATTGAAGTCGTCGACCACTCGTGAAATTACTACCAATGATTGTGTGTGGCTAGAATCATTCCACATATCAGGTTACCATGGTGCTTTTAACTGTGATTAAAGTTGGCATGCACCCCAAGTACGTGCTTTGCAATCACAGCTACAAACGTCTAGCTCCAATCAGTAATTGTTGCTTGCACTTGTACCACACTTTGATTGCCTCACATGACCACGACCTGGTATTCTTTGTTTTCGTACTAGTGTATATTCAGCTGATAAACAGTCTCTTTTACTTGAAAGCTTCTGTTTTGTTCATATTTGTTTTCTGTTTTTTCTGAAGTAAAGAGTAATTTTACCTTTAGGTCCAGAGTTACTTCATATCACCTTTTAATATTCTTTGCAAATTGGGGATGCATTTGTACATATCTCCAATCCATAGAGATGGCTCTTTGGCTAAAGACATAGAATTTCCATTTCACTTTCTTTTTAATTATCACAAAATCATTTAGCTTCTTCCTGTTAGTTAGATAAATTTCTGGCATTGCTTCTCGAAAGTATTCCTTATGTATGAATGCAGAAAAAAAAAAATACATGTTCAGTTTGTGACCTGAGTAAGGGTCATCGACAGTTCAAACATTGATAATATTATTTCAACTAGTGGCCACCAAATAAGGTGGACACTATTTGAAATAATCTTTAAATGTACTAAGCATAATAACAAAATAACAGTTAATCCAACAGATAGCAGACTACTGTACAAGGAATGAGCAAATCTGAACCAAGCGTAATCTGTATATAAAATGGGAGAAGAGAATGATTTATAAGTGAATACCATAATTAGGTGAAATAAATTGTATCAGGAGAAAAATAGCACTCTACTTCTTTGAGTACTCTGTTTAGAAGTTGGGTTTTTACAGTTTGTTTCCAAGCAAAATGGCTTTGGGACCCTTGATGAGAGGTGGCCTTTTGTCACCATGAAAAAGTTTGGTTACTGGTCCATGTAACCTGTTTAGAAATCTTGTGTTTACAGTCCAATCCCAACCAAAATTATGACAGTTGCATCCTCAGGTATGTGTTTTTACTAGTGCCATCTTGAAACAAAGTTGGCTGCCACTGGAATTATAGGTGCAATCTGTTTATGAGGGCCCACTGCTGAAGGTATTTTTATATTGATCTGACAACTTGAGACAAGATGGCCACGGTTTGATTTAAGTTAACCTATTTAGAACTCATGTTTACAGATCCTATCAAAAAAAAAAAAAAAAAAATATATATATATATATTTATATATATATATATTTTTATAGCCAGGTCTTACATAACGCGAGCTCGATTAATGCATTTTTCAGTTACCGCTATTTGAAAAAATTATACCACTTTTCACAATGCAAATTTACAGTTAATGCGACTGTTAAAAAAAAGATCTGAATCTTGCGGTAAGCTTACTGCACGTCGGATTGGCAATAAACAAATGTTTGCCTGCTGCCTGCCTCAGTGTGTTCCATCAACCATCGGAAGAATGTGTTACTTGTTTGTCTCTTGCTAATAAAGTCAATGCAGACTTGCATTTAAAAATTCAAATTTTTAAATGAGCCAGATGAAAATGTTACTGCGAAGGAGATAATGGTAAAAGAACTAGATGAAATCTTTCTTATTGCAGAGAACCTCAAACAAAAGGTTTTAGGTTCTCTGCGATATTTATTTCGTCGGGGCCCAGAGAAGATTGTTGTCGGCTATCGGAAATTGATTGATGAAAAGAGAAAGTCAACACTGTTCAAATATTTTCCGTAACCAATTGTTTCTTCATTGTGTATTTTATGTCAGAGGTTCCCAAACTTTCTCAGTTTACGGCTGAATGCAACCCTTGAATGCAAGCACTTTACAGATTTTGCAGGTCCCTTCTGGCTGAAGAAGGGCAATATTCTAGCTACAAATCTAAGAATGAATTTCTTATGGTTGCTGCACCAGGGCAGCATAACTAAGCATCAATAATATTTCTTGTCAAATGTTAGCTACAATAATTTTCATATTTGGTCCACCTAAAGCAGCATGTTTAAATACATGAGTTGATATTTTCTGCTAACAGGCAACTTGAAATTGTACCTACAGCTGTCTTTAGCAGATATACTATGCAGATGGGTGTTGTCAAACCTTAGAATAAATAATAGACCAGCATGACAGTGCAATTTATAATTCAAATTAAGTATTTAAAGTTTTTCATTTAATTCTGTTTTTTTTTTTTTTTTAATTATTAGTCTTATTTCTTACCCTTTATTGTATTAGAGTGCATTTTCTTTATTCTATAATATTCAGTAAAAATCTTATTAAAATCTTTATTCCGCTAAAAAATTTACATAAAATACAATTAAGTTCCTCAAACAGTAACTCATAGGAACTTAAAATTCTGTTAAAATATTTAATTAAGACAATATACAATTCTCATTATGATATTAATTCTTCAGCACAGCTATTTTTGTAATTGACCATCACACTGTTACAATACTGCATAAATATCACCAATCTAGTAATAGTCAAAAGCTGGCTGCACCAATTTTATCCTATTTCCATTTAGCATTTTAGACAGTATAAATTTCTGCTCAAGAACATATCTGAAGCTTTTACAAATATTATTTTATTATTATTATTAAAATTGTTATTCAAATAAGTTGAATATTTAATGCATACACAATACAGTTAAAACAATCAGTCATTGAATCTTTACAATTCTGTTATAGAACTGCTTCATTTTTGTAGTATAGCTATTTTTGTAATTGACAACAATGGAAGGTAATAGAAAAAGAATAAATAAAATTTTCAGATGGTCTAAATTTTTGATCAATACACAACATGAGCAGAGCTCATATATTTGCCAATAAGCTGTGCAGAATTAGCTTCACTTTAGAGTTTTCAAATTAAGAGGATTTTGCATTTAAGTTGTGCTTTCCAATATCACCAACATTCAGTTGCTCTAATTTTCAAATTTATTTATCAAAATCACAGAGGAATATGGTAGAAATATAATATTGACAAAATCAGTGGGAAAACGTTTTAAGTGAATCCATTTTGTTATGCTGTAATGCCAAGTGTATGTTTTTGAATTTACGAAAACCCCAAACATGAAAGGTATCAAAACCTATAGTACTTAGTACTGTGCATGGGTTGAAGGAGAAGTATGGGGGAAGGGGGATACCGGAAACTTTGTTCTATAGACTAAATATGGGTTTCACCACTTCAAGCCTCCAATAAGCAAAGTGGTGGTATTTCACCGGTTGATGAAAGTCATCTACCAAGTGATTATTGAATAAAAGTATCCTCTGGCTGAATAAAACAACAAGTCACATCTCTAAATTCTTTCTATACTGCATACTTTTTTAACTGGAGTTAAATAATTAAGATCAATGTTTTATTAACCTTCTGGGTCATTAGCTGGTCTTTATATTTGTGATATAAAGGCCAATTTACATGATCTGTAAAGAATTTACTGAGTTCATTTCAAGCTTCATGAAAGCTTGAAATAAATGCCAGAAACGAAAGAGTCCAGTGAAATGAAGCATGATGGTCTGACCTGAATGCTTCATATCAGGTGTCGTGTCGAATGATCATGTAAACAAACATGTCAGTTGATGTTGCTTTTTTGCTCTGAATCTCCAGTTAATTCAGCGTTCATCTGATGGTAGATTTTACAAACATTCATAAAAATATTCTGTTTGTGGAAGAAAAAACAGTAATTATACAATCTTGATGAGAAATATGCAGCACATAATCTTTTGTTGGAGTAGCTTAAAATGGTGGAACCAAATGCCATGAAGAAATTGGTGACAAGAAATATCAACAGCACCCCCCCCTCCCCCATACTTCTCTTTCAACCCATGCACGGTACTAAGTACTATAGGTTTTGATACCTTTTGTGTTTGGGGTTTTCATAAAAAAAAAAAATCTGCTGTAACGAACATAAAAAATTGTTCAGTCATCAAAATTAAATGCTGGAACCAGTGAAATATATGGACCTTCCCTTTAGTATTATAATTTGTTAAATTTTCTCCATGACCAACCCCCTCGACAAGGAATTAGTAACACTGAATAGTCTGAGGAAGATAAAGCAAATTCTGTAAGTAAATGTTTTATTTAACTATACATGCAAGTATAAATTTAACTCAATGCATATAAGATGTATTAGTTTTGATTTACAATTGCATCTTGCCAGTCCAATTTGCCTTCACTTACAAAGAATGCAATGTAGCCAACACAATTAAATCAATTTTATCAATGGGTGTTGCAGATTGGAAAATTTGAAACTGGCCAAACAAATTCCAAAACTATTGTCTACCATGCGTCTGGCTTGTGATAATCTGTAATTGAAGATCCGACATTCATAATTTAGCTGTCTTTTACTGAAAGGTTTTAAAAAAATTTCTGTGTAAAGAAAAAAAAAAAAAAAACCCTTGTCTCCAGTAAAGATGCATGATAGCTCGGTATTACATCCACTCAGTTCTGCATTGGATAGCAAAGATAATTGTTTGTTTTATGATAAGTTATTAAAAAAAATGTAAATTATTAATCATACCCACCACTCCTCTGTTGACACCAGCATGATGTATAAGCTCACAATAAGGCTATACTGTGAAATGATTTGCAGTTCCAGTAGAACAAGCCATTTTCTGAAGGAGATATAATCCTCATATGCTTCTTATCAATATTCATATCATCCAAACATTTTTTTTTTTTTTTTTTTAATGTAAACCCCAAACATGAGAGGTATTAGAACTTATAGTACTGTGCTTGGGTTGGAGGTTGAGAAGACAAAAGAAGATATTTGTTGACATTGGACTTGTCAACAAATATCTACATAGACTGTAATTTTCAGAAAATACGTATGAAGGAAGGTTGTTCCAGAAAACAGCAGTTGAATGAATAAACAAGGAAGATAAAAAGTTCGTTCTGTGAGTTTGAAGTTAGACAGCAAATGGATGGTGGCAGCATGTGGCAAATACGGAGTATGCGGAAAGGTCAAGGAATGACCACCGCATATCCCGGAGCAATATGGCCTTAGTTGCTAATGCTCCTAAAAACCAAATAACAAATAACATAGCAGCATGTGTTTGGACTGTTTTGAAAGAGAGCAGGAATTATAGAAGCCAATTCAGAAGAACAGTGCCCATGGAAGTATCTGTAGAAGAGGCATGCAGCAGAAACAGTACGTCTATGAGACAGTGAGTGGAGAGACTCTGTTAGAGATGAATCATTAATTAACCTAACTGCCCTCCTCTGAATGGAATCAAGAAGCCTGAGAGATTTTGGTGGCACTACCCCAGATGTGGGAACAATATTCCATGGCAGGGTGGATTTGCGATTTATACAGAGTGAGCAGCTGTTTGGAAGAAAAGTAATGCCGAAAGCGAAAGAGAAAACCATGTTTTTTAGATGCAGAGGAAGCAATATTTGTAATGTGCTTGTGCTAAGAGAGATTAGAAGTTAGGGTAATCCCCAAAAGAGATATATCATTTTGCCTAGAAATCAGAGTGTCACTAAAGATAATCATAGGAGCAGAAAAATCCTTTTTGCAAGATATAAGACAAGACTGAGTTTTAGAAGGGTTGAAATCACTAAGTTGTCTTTGCCCCACTGGGGAATTATCTGAAGATTGGCATTTAAGGAATTGGTAGCAGATTTTCAAGAAGTTGAAGCTGATTGAGCAGGGCAAGGTTTCTCAAAATGGAAAGTAGAATGCAATGTGCTATCATCAGCAAAACTATGGATAGGATTTCCAGTCAGTGGTAGAAGGTCATTAATAAACAAGAGGAAAAGAGTGGGGGGAAAGAATTGAACCTTGGGGAGACACAGGCATTAGTGGAGAAGTTAGAAGACAGAGAGCCATCTACCATCACCCTCAGTGAGCGATAATAGAGAAAACTGGATAACCAATTACTAAAAACAGTTAGCAAACCATAAGATGGAAGCTTGTTTAGAAGGCCTTTATGCCAAACAAGATTGAAAGCCTTTGAGATGTCAAGAGCAACTACTTGTGTTTCACCGAACCTTTCCATAAATGGGTAACCTAAACCAGAATATCACCAGTGGATCGACAATGACGGAATCCATACTGGCGATCGTTGATCAGATGGAAGGTTTCTAGGTAGTTTAAGAGTTGGTGGTTAATTGATTTCTCCATTACTTTAGAAAGAGTAGAAGTAATTGGATGGGAGGGATTTGTCACCCTTTTTAGGAAACTGGCTGGATATGGGCAAATTTCCAAGCAGAAGGAAAAACACCTTTAGAATAAGAAAGGGAAAAAAGGTGGCAAAGAACAGGAGTAAGTTCAGGAGCACAGGTTTTCAGAACAAGTGGAGAAATACTATCGGGACCTGGAGCTTAGCATCAAGATTCGTCAAAATCCTTCTGACATTCTTTTGATGGAAGACCACAGGAGGCATTGAATGGAGCGTGTTGGGAATGGTGGGAGGTGATTTACCAAGATCATTAATACATGAGTTGGAAAAAAAATGGGATGCTAGCAGGTCAGCTTTATCCTTGGCTGAAGTGACAACAGAACCATCTGGTTTGGATAGAGGTGGGAGCAGAGATGGGCAAAAGTTGCGGCTAATGGCTTTGGCAAGAGATGAGAATGCTCGGTTACCCTTAGGGCAAGAAGCAAGTTTTCTACTCTCAGCCTGTTCAAACTCTAGTTTAGACTGATTAATAACTGCTTTACAGTTGTTGGGACCTTTGGTGTAGGCAGAAAATGAAACTAAAGAATAAGTAACAAGCCAATTATGATATGCAACATTCTTCTCTTGAATTAGGAAATTGCCACTTTGTTGAAAGTGGCGTGACCACGGTGGTGATAATAATCCATCCACAAGAATGAATTACAATCACTCATTGCAATTGTAATGCATTCTTGTTCAGATGATGGAAACTGAGGGGAAAAAAAAAAGGTACATTTTTAAATTTTCACTGAATATTAAAATTTTAATTATTTCATAATACACAATGTTATTAACTAGGTTTTGTAATGAATTTTTATTTTTTAGGATAATTCTGACCGATCTTCAAACATTTGAGCACACTGTTATTACTTTATCTGATATGGGAAATAACTCTTTTCTTCAAATAGGCCTCTGGGGTTGGGTATATTCATACTATGATTTTTTAGTGTTTCTCACCAACCATTGAAGTAAAAACTGAAAGACGAAAAACATACATAATTATAATACATATGTATATACATAAAGTGGGTGTGCCACTCAGACCGATAGTCTCGTTTATAGGTAGCCCCACGTATGCATTATCTGGTTTCCTAGCCAAACTGCTGTCACCACTAGTTGGACTCTCTGAACATAGTATCAGAGATAGCAAAGAGTTTGTACAATTCATAAGAGGACAATGTATAGAAGAAAACGAGGTTATGATATCCTTTGATGTGACATCGTTGTTCACCTGCATCCCAATTGACCATGGAGTACATTGTGCGTATATGGCTTTAGAAAGAGATACTACCTTGAACAATAGGACGCAACTAAACTTAGAGGACATATGTAAAGGCATAGAGTTATGCCTTTCGAGCACTACTATGATATTTAATAATACCATGTACAAGCAGATTAACAGTGCAGCTATAGGCTCCCCCATCAGTGCCATCATAGCTAATTTAGCGATGGAGGAGCTCGAGTCTAGACTGTTTAATACTACAGTCCTCCCTATGCGTCTGTGGAAAAGGTATGTTGATGATACGTTTTCAGTTATTCGGAAAGGCAGTGAGGATGATACGTTGAATTTTCTTAATAGCTTCTCCCTGTTCATACAATTCACCTCTGAGGTAGAGGAAGGAGGGGTTTTGCCGTTCCTGGATGTGCTGATTTGTTGAGAAGGCCAACATTTGAAAACAAAAGTATTTAGAAAATCTATGTGCAAAGGCCAATACTCACACTACAACTCAGTTCAGACTAACCATCACAGGAACAGTGTTCCTGTGATGGTTAGTGGATAGGGCAAAATCTCATTGTAGTACCTCAGAGGATAGAAAAATGGGGTATGAACATGTTACGGCGGATCTTTTGAAGTGTGGCTACCCCCGGAGGATCATAGAGAAATACATTAGTGGAGGGCAGAGTAGAAGTGAGCCCTTCACGCCAATAGCCACCGCATACATCCCCTACTATCCAGGTTTATCCGAACGTTTAGCTCGTATATTAAGAAATACCAGACACGTTGTGTGCAGCTCCCAGGCAGGAAGCTGCACACAATTGTGTCACAGGTCAAGGACCCTGTCTTAAAAGAAAATATAAGTGGGGTCGTATATGGTATTAAATGCCTGGAGTGTGGGGAATGTTTTATGTGGGAGAAACAAAACGGCGTCTCAAAGATCGTCTGGGGGAGCACACAAATGTGATAAGAAAATGGTAAATCCGCCGTGGGAGAAGCAACATCAAATCTCCCCAGACGAAGCTGTCATCACTGATCGGGCGCATAGATTTTGGGACCGCAAGTGACTCGAGAGCTTACGAATTAGTTCTATTGAGAATAATATAAATAGAGATAGGGGCACACGCATTCATCCCCTCTTTGAGGCAGTAATCCTTGGAGGGGATGAATGTTTTTGCCTGAAACGCTCCCGAGCCACTTCCAGTTCCGACAGGAACAGTATACGTTTACGTGAGATGCACCGCGAACCTGCTGGTATTTAATGATGCACCGCAGAATAGAAGCACACTGTTGAGAAAGAAGGCAGAAGCCTTTGAAAGCTTCAGTTAGTATTTTAGCGCTTTTAACCTAGTATATTTTATTGTATTTTAAATTCGGTATTTGTATTACCACCTTGTATATTTACGGTATATCACAGTTGTCTTATTTTAAAATTACTATCATCAGTATATGGTATTTTGTTTCGTTTGTAAATAAATTTATTGTAAATATTAAAATTTGAAGAATTTGGTTTTTTGTCTTTCAGTTTTTACTTCAATGGTTGGTGAGAAACACTAAAATCATAGTATGGGAAATGACTTATCTACGAAACTCATATCAATCAAACTCTGATATAAAACACAGAAAGACTGTTACAGCTTGTGGCCTCCAGGCTTGAATACAAAAATGAAATTGAGCATGCTGCATTTCGTGCCTACATATCCGAATATCTGTGAGAAATGCCTCCAGAAGTGGTACCATTTATTAAAAAATTAATTAATGACGCTATTTTCGAAGTTCAAATGAGAACACTAAATAAACACTATACAATAGAATTGCAACCAAATGCATCTAAATTTGACAAATACAGGTTTTGTGAATATTGCGTCATATAGTCAAATACATCATATTGCAGCTCAAATAATATCAGTACCTACTATTCCTCTCTTAACAATATGCTATAATAATTTACTTTAATGTAATTCAATAATAAAGTTATAATTATGTTTATTTGATTTATGTTAAAATATTCAATAAAGTTAACTTACTTTCATGTAGTCTTTGAGAACTTGAATAATAATAAAAAGAATCTATGGAAAAAAAAAAAAAATCCCAAAAAACTTTGAAAAGCACTTAAAGTTGCTTCCAAGTGAACAGTGTGGTTTTTTTTACAAAATAGCAAAAAAAAAAAAAAAACCAGGTTAATAGAAGTGGGCTAATTGATTCTTCAAGCCTTGCTCAATTATAAAAGGCATTATATTTAAAGATGTATGGCTGGAATATTTATAGAGATTAAAACCTTTTTATTTTATGATTATTATTATTATTATAATTATTTTAAGGGATAAATTGAGAAATTCATCAAAAATATGAATTTCAGCACATGTATATAAAAAATATAAGAAATATTGTGTAACTAATCTTTAGTAACAACTATTTTCAAGAAATGAACTAATTTGAAAACTTGTATATTCCCACCCAAATGGTGCATAATAGCCTGTGTTGCTAATGTGCCAAGAAAAATCTAAAACTCCCTCCAAATATATTATTATATTAGATTAGAAAAGACAAAATAATGTTTGCCTTTTTTAGTTATAAAACTAAGAAGCATTTTTCCATAACGACAGTTATCTGTCATCTTAACTATATTTTAGTTTCATCAAAGTCTGCAGTTTCAGTACTTTTTATTTCCACAGCATTATTTTGAACTGTTCCATAGCACACATCACTGTTTGATTAACTTCAACACAGGTAAGGATTCTTCTGAAATATAACTTACTATAATAACATTAATATAGTGTCTGAATTGACATGACATAGTCACTGTTTAATGATAAAAGAATCACTAACTCAACATTAGTAATAATATATGATAGAGTCAAAAAGTAAGGTAACAAAAAAAAAAAGAGAAAAAACCCAATAAAATAATAAAAATAATTTTAAAGTAGGACTGATCACTCCAATGAAGAATTGGCTTTTTAGTTACATCTGGTAGAAGAAGTGAATCATTGCAGTTATGTTTCTTTGTGGTCTGAAGGTTAGAAGAATGTTAAATTTGATTTTGAACCAGAGCAGAACGTTCCGAGAAGTGTTTACATCAACTCGGTGACTATGTTGAAAAGTAGTGCATGTACTTTCTATTGCATAATGTTACATACCTCAATAAATGTCTCTTGGGCTACAATGGTCAAGTGTAACTTATTTTTTGAATTACCCTTGTACTAAAAGTTCAGTATTCAGGTAAATAGGGGTAGTCCAAATTTTAGAATATAATGATGTGTAAATATTTTGAAGTAGTTGTTCATAAAACAAACAAATTTATTTGCAATCTAACAACATATGTTAATGGTATTAGAACACAGATAATAAAAATAAGGGTATTTCACAAAAATGATATCGCTATTGAATACAAAGATTTCAAATCGAGTAAAACACGTATAATAATAATAATTTAAACAACACTATCTTTAATGTGTAAATGTTGATAATTATAAATTTAATCATATTTAAATGGTCCCTCCCTACTCTTTATTTATTTTTTTTTTTAAGAAATCTTCTGTGCAGTAGTTTTGTATTGCTGGTCTTAATTTCTATACATAAAGAGTATCAAAACAACTGGCTTTCTGTAATTTAACACTTTTCATCTTTGCTTTCTTCATTTCACCTACAGATTTTTCTCCTTAAACTGTTATCGATATATCTTCTTCTGTTGCCATATTATATTCAGTCCCATTTTCATCTAACTGAATTAATATTCGTTTTGCCTCTGTTGTGCAATGCATTGTAACACTTCATCTTTGATTCCATCTAAATTAACAAGAATAGTCATTATTTAAAATTTCACAATTTTTAATTATGAATATTATTTTTTTAATTTAAGATTTTCCCTTTTAAACTGACATTTATTTCTTCTGTTGCCATATGATATTCAGCCCCATCTTCACCTAACAGAATTAATATCCATTTTGCCATTGTTGTACAATATCTTTTAACACTTCATTTTTGATTCCATCTAAGTTATACATTACAGAAAACCTTTACTGGTTACACAGCCATTACAAGTTTTCTGTTAATGTAATTGATTCAGCTGCTTGTTAACATGCAGATTCAATTTTTTTTTTTTTTTTTTTACAAAACTGGAAAGGGAAAAATTTCTCTAAGAAAATTTATTTTGCAGATTATTCTGAACAAGAGATAATCTATGTTAGATATTACTCTCTAAATTAGTTATACTCATGTGGTTAACTTATAAATACAAGGCTGGTTCTAGTCCTTTTCACAACACACTGAACACTACTAAATTACATACAGAGTCAAACTGACTACTGTCATACTTCTGGCAATAATTGTAAAGGTAATGCTACATATTGTAAACTTATAAAACATGTACGCAAAGGATGACAAGTGCCGGAATTTCAAATGTGCATATTTTATTCTGCACTGCAAACTGACAAAAGGGCACATATAATGAAAAGCCAATTTCAGAAAATTCTGAGAACTTGGAGACATTTGTCACCTTTGCATGTTACTCATAAAAATCCAAATTTAATTTTAGAACTGAATTACCTAAAAATTATACAAATACAAGCTTTGTTACACAATACTCAACAAACAAAAAAAAAAATAAATAAATAAAATAAAGCTCTTTTAACTGGCACATTTATTTTTTAAAACAGGGACATCGCCATAGGTTCTTCATGACTCTTATTAGAAAACACTAACTCATTATGGTCCAGATCTGTTCTTGGATGTCATAGGTAAATTTACAGAAATGCAAACACAAAATATTTATGTACAGCAGCCTTGCAAATAAAACAATTTTCTTAAAAAGTTTTTTAAATAAAATTAAAATTTACTTGCTTTGATTGTCCTATGTATGTCATGCTATATTTTTGTTTGCTATGGCTCCATCTTTTCAGAAAGCATACAGCCTTGATTAACGTAAGAAACATGCAATTTAATTATATTCAGTAATATAATTAAATTGCATCATTATGCTGGGTTTAAAAGATCACTATGGTAATATCAATCATGAACAACTTTAGAAAGGAATAGTGGAAATCCTTAAATACCCCTCAAATACTGCCCTCTCAGTGAAAACATCAAAAGGAAATACTGAAATGAAAAGTAACTCATCAGAACTATAATGGGAAAAAAAAAAAATAATAATAATAAACCTGTAGTAAATGATTGTGAGGTAGTGATATAGAACCAGCCTTACTAGAAAATTCAAAGGAGGGGAGAGGAAAAAACAAGTATGAGGGGCAAATGGAATAGTGCAGTTCTCAAAAGATACTCGTGTAATTCAGCATATTGAACTCATGCTTCGGGATGAGTTTAATGTCTTGTGGATTGTTACCATAATTGGTATACCTCCAATACAGGTGGCTTGGAGGAGCCGTTCTGAGTGTTTCTTGAATTTAGTTTCAATGAGAATGCAGCCATTTTACAGATATTGGGGAATCTGCCAGCCCTTCTGAATAAAGAAGGGTGATATTTTCCCTAAGATTTCTCTCCAGTGGAATGGAGCATCAGGTATCTAGGTTTCGGACCTGATATAGATTCGGTCCTTGGTCTTGTTGCTGAAGTGGGTGGTATCTGTATCATTATTTACATGTCAGGACCCCAGAAGAAAAGTTTAGATTATTAGGATTCATATTAGTTTTTATTGTAGTTCAGTGTCCCAGCTCCCCACCCACGATGGAGCACAAATGGGACACCCACTACCCAGGCACCACACCTTTATGGCTGCCAGCCGGAATCCAGTCCCTCAGGGTGAGGCAATGCATTGATACGGTTGACTTTTACAGGCAAACCCACTACCTGATTGATTCTGGAGAGAAGGGTAGTCCTTGAGCCATCCAGGACCACCACCTGTAAAGTTCCCACAACCACTAGAATCCTCCTTTCCGAGTTTCCACAGGTTGCAACACAGCAAACCCACTGGATTCCTATGATGTTAGCATGGAGGACCAATGGCATCATTGGGAAGTTTCATCACCACATACAAGTGCCCACATCGAGTGGAGGAGATTATAGGGACCAGCCACTGTATTTTCTGGAAAAAATAATGAATGCCTGAATGCTTAGGCTATATGCATAACCTTAAAAAAATAATAGTAATAATTATTGAAAACATGCTATTTTTTATTGCTAGGTTCCTAAGGATGCTAGATTTATGGGGTTTTATATTTTTAAAGCTTTGAGTTTGAGGTTGTCATTAAAAGTGAGCTTTGTGTCAAATATGATGCCTAGAAACAGTGGTGTAGGCAGGGTAGGGTCAGCAGGTATATTGAACCCCCACACCGAAATCTTGTATTGTGGCACTTTTTCTAGAAAAGTAATACCATGATATACATTGTACTTAAGTATTTATTCAATTAAGGAAGTGCATCCAATTGATGTGTGTGTGGACAATGCAATTTGAGTCTGTTTGGTGTGACATAAAGACTGGGAAAGGAAAAATGAGAGTAGGTGTGTGTTATAGGCCTAATGAATCTGATGAGCGTAATGAGCAGTTGTGCAGAAAAATAGCGGGCCAGTAAATTAGAGTGTCTTATAACAGGGGATTTTAATTTCCCGGATATTGACTGGAATTTGTGGGTTGATCACTGACACACTAGCAAGGCTTTTGTGGATTTATTGGATGATTGTTTTCTACAGCAGCATGTTCGGGAGGCAACTAGAGGGAGTAATACTCTTGATCTAATTATCAGTAGTGATTCTTCATGTATCAAGAATCTGCAGATAAAGGAACCACTAGGTGGCACTGATCACACTTCAGCACACTGATCAGTGCCACTAGGTGGCAGTGATCACAGTGTGCTGAAGTGGGATTTACTCAAAGAGGTAACTACCATCAAGGGTAAAGGGAAGGGTTTTTGCTTTCTTAAAGGTGACTATGGTGCTCTGAGACAGTAATTAAATTCTATATGGTGGAACTAACTGATGACGTTATCAACAGCCAATTCAAAATGGGAAACATTCAAAGAATTAATCTTGGAAGCTACTAGGCTTTTCATACCAACAAAGAAATATTGTTCAAAATTTCAGCCTAAATGGATGTCAGATGAACTAACTAGACGTGACAGAGAAGAAAAATGCATGCCATACATATAAATTAACATGTGACACAGAAACCAATGATAGATATAAGCTGGTCTGTAACCAAGTTACAAAGGAGGTTAGGCAAGCGAAGGCAGATAACGAGAAATATTTGCCAAAAGGATGCAAAGAAAAACAGCAAAGAGTTCATTACTTATGTAAACTCTAGAAGGAAGGGGATGAATCAGATTGGTCCAATTGATATCGAGGGTTCAACTGTTAATGATCCTGCTCAAGTAGTAACGAACTAAATGAATATTTTGCATTGACATTCACACATGAGGAGTTATTCAGGGAGGGGAATGCCCGAGGTGTATTCAACTTTGGCAGTAAGCTAGATAATCTTGTAATAACTGAGAGTAAAGTTGAGAAATTATTGAAGATTAACACAAAGGCACCTGGGGTGGATGGAATCTATCCAGTTATATTAAAGGAAGCGGCAAAGGAAGTAAGCAAACCCTTAGCCATAATTATGAGAGCTTCCCTGGACTCGAGGGGGAGGTACCCATGGACTGGAGATGTGCAAATGCGATCCCAATCCACAAAGGAGGATCAAAGGGAGACACAGGTAATTACATACCTGTTAGTTTAACTTCTGTTCCAGGGAAAATAATGGAGGCACTGGTTAAAGAAGAAGACTTCAGTTATAGCTCGGACACAGCATGGGTTTGTTAAGAGTAAGTCTAGTCTGACTAATTTGATTGGATACTATGATGTAGTTACAAAGGAACTGGATGCAAAGAATAACTTTGATATCGTATATTTGAATCTTAGAAAAGCCTTTGATACTCTTGAAAGACTGCTACACAAATTGGAGCAGTGTGGCATTGGAGACAAATTTCTGCTATGGATAAAGGGATGGTTGAGTGAGAGAAGACAGAGTGGTAATCAATGGAGACTACTCTTCGTGGACTAATGTTATTAGTGGAGTCCCTCAGGGTTCAGTGTTGGGTCCATTGTTGTTTCTGTATTTATAAATGATATTGATGATGGTATATCAGGCTAATGTCCAAGTTTGCAGACGATACGAAGTTTGGCAGGGTTGTTAATGACACTACTGACGCTGCTGCAACAGCATCTAGAAAAGTTGAGCAGATGAGCTGAGAGTTTGCAAATGAAGTTTAACACTGACAAATGTAAAGTACTACATACAGGAAGCAGTGGTGCCACACTGACAGTGGTAGAGAATGAAAAGGACCTGGGGGTAATTGTGCAGGCAGATATGAAGTTTTCTGAGCAGTGCTGACGGCCTGCAAGAGTAGCTCATGGTGTCTTGTCAATGATATACAGGAATTTTTCTAGCAGGGATAAGGTGATTATCCCCTTGTATAAGGCAATAGTCAGACCACATCTTGAGTACTGTATACAGGTCTGGAGGCCTCATTTTAAGAAGGATGTAGAGCTGTTGGAACGAGTACAGAGAAGGGCAACCAGATTAGTGAATGGAACAAAGGCTCAAGTTTTGCAAATTAGTGTTTGGAGACTAGGTACCTGCGAGATAATATGATTGAGGTGTATAAAGCGTTGAATGGTTTGAGCATGCTCAATGCGGATGGGATTCTTCCTCTTGCTCAGAATAATTGCCTGAGAGGGCATAAATTGAAATTGAGGAAAGATGTGCGGAAGTTTGCCTTTAGCTAGCGGCTGGTTGATTGCTGGAACAAGCTTCCATCTGTTTTAAAAATTGATAGCTTAAATAGATTCAAGGCACAACTTGACAAACATTTGGAGTGAGTGGATGGGTGAAATAAGGGTGTTTTTTTTTTTTTTTTTTTAATGGCTTATGCTATATAAGCTTGCTTTCTTGCATCATGTGCCTTTGCTAATGTTTTTAAAAATATTAACTTTTATATCTGTAATTCTTTAATTACAAATGCCATTCATTTTTTGTCTTTAAAATGCTTGCGCCATTACGTTACAATAGTGACGCCCACCCCAACTAGCTTGTAGCAACAGGCTACAAGCTAGTTGGGGTGGCTAGCTCGATTTCTCCTGGGTATCATATTTCTTGAGGATTTTGAAAGTCTGTGTAGAGGTCATTTTATCTGAAATGAAAAAGGACTATAAATGAGATATTACTGTACTAACAAGGGGCACATTGTAGACCCATTCTTGTGTATGTTGATGACTTTCAGAGAAGCATTAAATGACCAGGCAGAGTAAAGCATCTACTTCACTGCAAACCATGCAGTTTTGTTAAATTTATGGTTTTGTGGTTCATTTGCTATTTTCACAACATTCTACCCTTGTCTATTGCTTTTTGGTGCTGGTCACGAATAACACATTTTATAATCATTTTATATGTATCTATTCTCTTTTTGTAGGAAAATTTGCTGCAAAATTCCTTGAAGAATGCCCTGCAAAAGGCAAATACAGTATATAATAAACCTATATACGTGAGTGGGAAGCAAAAAAACAAAAAAAAACAAAAAAAAAAACGGCCAATCACAGGGATTTCAGTTATGACACAATGTATGTACAGTGATCCTAAGGAATTCGGGCAACTGAGGCCAATGCAAGTAGCCAGCTGACAATCGAACATTCTAAGCTGTGTGTTTTGTTTTTTAATGTCTTGTATAGTGTCACAATAATGAAAAGGATATGCTACCAAGGTACATACGTTTAATAATTACTTTAAGTAGTAGACTCAGAGTCGGATTAAGGTTTTTGAACCAGGGTCTTCCCAATATTATTCAGGGCTCCTGGGCCAAAATTTTACGATAAAAAAAAGATCATAATGAAAATAATTGAAATGCTTTTTGTCTGTTCTTTTAATTAGGAAAAATTAATTTATTATGAAAACAATGACAAAAATTACATAGAATGCAATTTTTGTTTTCTCTCTTTTTTTTGTTGTTTAGGTAACAGTATAGTGAAAATTAACTCGGCTAAAAAGAAGAAACTGTTGGGAAATGAGGGAAAAAAGAAATTTTCTTGGTAACTGAAAGTCTTGTCTAGATAAAGCTAGTCAAAATTGTCATGATATAAAGGACATGGTCAATTTACGAACATCAAAATCTACTATCATAAATGAGGAAGAATTCAAACAAATATGAACATTGAGATGACTGAAGTACTCTAAAAAGGCATATCAAAAGTGGAATAAGAACACAGGAGGGGAAACAGAATGAATGCAAAACAGAGGAAAAATATGACGATGACCAAAGATTTAAAAAACTCCATACCAGGAGTGAAATAGAGATATAGTAGTAGTGGTGGCGGCATGTGATGCAAGAAAGCAAATGTATGAGCTTATGCAGCATCAGCCAAAAAAAAAAAAACCACACCATTCCCTCCAAATGCCTGTCCAGTTCCTCCTTAAATTTATTCAACCTATCAACTTCCACAACGACAGATGGAAGTTTGTTCCAGCAATTAACCACGTGCTGGCTAAAGGCAAATTTCCGCACATCTATTCTACATCTGTCTTTTCTTAATTTGAATTTATGCCCCCTTAGGTTCTTAATCTGAACAAGTGGAAGGATCCCATCAGAATTCAGCGTGCTCAATCCATTCAAGGCCTTATATACCTCAATCAGATCACTGCTCAGGTGCCTAGTCTCCAGCCACCGCAATTTGCAGAACTTAAGCCTCTCTTGGTAAGAGGATCCCTTCATTCCCCTCACCAATCTTGTTGCCCTTCTCTGTACACGCTCAAGTAAATCTACATCCTTCCTAAAATGAGGCCTCCAGACCTGTACGCAGTACTCAAGGCGTGGCCTGACCATTGCCTTATACAGAGGGATAATCACCTCCTCCTGTTGCAGTAGCACACTGCCCTTACTGTCATTAACAACCCTGCCAACCTTTGTATCATCTGCAAACTTCGACATTAAGCCTGATATACCTTCATCAATATCGTTGATAAATATACAAAACAACAGTGGACCTAACACCGAACCCTGTTGGACTCCACTAATAACATTAGTCCAAGAAGAGCAGCACCCATTGATTACCACCCTCTGTCTTCTCCCACTTAACCATCCTTTTATCCATTGTAGCAACTTACTCTTAATACCATTCTGCTCCAATTTGTACAATAGTCTTCCATGCGCAACAGTGTCAAAAGCTTTCCTGAAATCCAAATATATGATATCAAAATTATTTTTTGCATCCAGTTCCTTTGTAACCACATCATAATCTCCTATCAAATTTGTCAGACAAGACTTTCCCTTAACAAACCCATGCTGTGTCTGAATTATTGCTGCAGTCTTGTCTAGATGATCCTGCAATGCATATTTAACCAGCGACTCCATTATTTTACCCGGAACAGAAGTTAAACTAACTGGTCTGTAATTACCCGTGTCACCCTTCGATCCCCCTTTGTGAATTGGGGATACATTTGCACATCTCCAGTCCATGGGAACCTCCCCTGAGTCCAAGGATGCTCTCATAATTATGGCTAAGGGTTTCCTTAGTTGCTTTGCTGCCTCCTTTAATATAACTGGATAGATTCCATCCACCCGAGATGCCTTTCTTATGTTTAACTTCAACAATTTCTCTTCCACTTTGCTCTCAGTTATTACAAGATCATTAAGCACCCTGCTACAATTTGATAACCTTCTGCCATTTTCAAACCTTAACCCCTCATGTGTGAATGTAGATGCAAAATACTCATTCAGTTTGTTTGCTATCTGAGCAGGATCATCAACAGTCGAACCATCGATGTCAAGTGGACCAATCAGATTCATCCCTTTCCTTTTAGAGTTTATATAAGTAAAGAAATCCTTGCTGTTTTTCTTAGCATCTTTTGCCAAGGATTTCTCGTAATCTGCCTTCGCCTACCGAACCTCCTTTGTGACCTGATTACAGATTAACTTATATCTGCCATAGGCTTCTGAGTCGCGTGATAATTTATATGCATCCCATGCATTTTTCTTCTCTGTTACGAGTCTCATTAGTTCATTTGACAACCATTTAGGCCTAACTTGAACAATATTTCTTAATAGGTATGAAACTTTTAGTAGCTTCCACGATTAATTCCTTGAATGCTTCCCACTTAGAATTTACTGTTGGTAACATCGTCAGTTGATCCCACTGTACAGAATTTAAAAACTGTCGGAGACCACTGTATTCGCCTTTACGGAAGCAAAAACCCTTTCCTTTACCCCTGATGGTAATTAAATCTTTAAGTAAATCCCACATCAGTACACTGTGATCACTGCCACCTAGTGGTTCTTTTATCTGCAAATTCCTAGTACATGAATGATCACTGCTGATAATCAGATCAAGAGTATTACTTTCTCTGGTTGCCTCTCGAACATGCTGCTGCAGAAAACAATCGTCCAATAACTCCACAAAAGTCTGACTAGTGTGTGAGTGCCCAACCCACAAGTTCCAGTCAATATCTGGGAAGTAAAAATCCCCCATTATAAGACATTCCGATTTACTAGCCCACTATTTCTCTGTACAATTGTTCATTGTACTCATTCGAGTCATTAGGCCTATAACACAATCCTACTCTAATTTTTGCTTTCGCAGTGCTTATGTCACACCAAACGGACTCAACAGTGAACTGTTCATCTATATCAACTGGATGCACTTCTTTTGATTTTATGTTTTTCTTTATTAACAGCATAACACCTCCTCCCTTCCTATCCTTTCTGTACACATTGTACTCCCCAAATTCCAGTTCGGCATTCCTTATATCTGTGTGACACCATGTCTCTGATATCCCAACAATATCTGCCTTTGATGTCTTGACCAACACTTCAAATTCATCAAATTTATTTACTATACTTCTAGCATTGGTATACATGCACCTATTCCTATTCCCAGCCACTCTAACACATCCCATATACCCGCCTGTTTCACGATGACTGACATCCGTCCCTGAAACCCCCAACACCCCACGCTCCAGGTCGCTACTTATTCTAATAGAAGTTGTGGAAGAATCACCTTCGCCTCTGCCTATGGCTACTGTTAAACTATTAGTCCTTGTATCCCCCCCAAGCTATCAGGTTTCCGACCCACCTAACACTGCCTCGATAGCATCAGCAAATATTCTTGCACCCTTTCTATTTAAGTGTATCCCATCCCTGTAGAAGCAATCTCTCCTGTTAACAAGTACAGTCCAGGCTGAAAAAAATTCTACCCCTTGAGCCTTGCACAGTCTTTCCAGGGCCGAATTGATCGACAAGGCTCTCATCATATACTCCCTCCTATCGTGTCTGGGCAGAATTGCAGACACTTTCAAATTCAACCCTAATTCACGGCTTTTTTTCATCCTTGACCTGTACTTGTTAAGTAATTCTGCCGGTCTCCTACTCTTAATATCATTAGTGTACAACTATATCACCTTCTGTGCCCTTAAAAGATGATATCTGCTCTACAACGTCATCAACCTTTGCCCCTGGCAGACATACCCTGGTCCTGTTCCATCTATCCTTTCTACAAAGGATGTTTCCCGTTTCCCTGACAATAGAGTCACCAACAACTACTAGTTCCTGTGGGACCAGCGCATTCTGCCTAGGGGGCTGCCTCTGTGTTGCCTGATGACCAAGTGCAAGCTCTGGCGTTGATGTGAGCAGCTGAGAGCCTAGTAGAAAGCAATCAAAAAAATGAATTCAAACCAGAAAAAGACAGTGATGGTATTCAAACAACAACAATTCATATTGGTACCGATGAATACCTATTAGATTTTGTTGATAGTACAGAATATTTCATGTGGCCTTCTGATCTATATCTTTCAAAAATAGTAATTTCATCCCAAATTTAATAAAGAACATTTTGGAATCAAAGAAGACCAGCATTTTAAATCTGATAACTTTTCAAGAAGATATTATTTTTACAATGTTAACATTACAAAAAATGTGTTATGTGATCTTGCCTAATTTCTTCACCAAAGAGCAAAAAAATGTTATTTCTTTTGTTGCTGGTTATATGCTGATAAAAATAATAAACACTACAATAAAACATGGTCAGACATAATGGTGGATTTACAAATTTTAGAAAAATGACAGATAAACTAAAACAACATGAGAAATCAGAGATTTAAAAAAAAATTATCATCAAATTAAGGCTGAAAAACCAAAGTCCTGTTATACCTTTAGTAAGCGAGAAAAATCAAATTGCAACTAAAAATTAACCCCAGGGGCTTGGCACACCCAGGGTCCTGAGTTGGATATCGGCATCATTTTCTTCTTTTCTTGGTGATTCCCTTCTGCTTCTCTCTCTCTCTCTCTCAGGGTAATTCAAAATTTTTTTTTTTTTTTGGCTGGTGCAGCATAAGCCTCAGGCTTCCTTGCACCATATGGCTAATAATAATAGGTGTGTAAATTGTGTGCTTTTTTTGACACTTCAATGTTTGCTGCTGTTAAGTGGACATTATGAACATGGAGGAAATCTACAAGTGGGAAAATGAAGGACATTTCTTAGAACTAGTAAAATTTCTGCTCACTATTATGATAAGGATCTTGCAAATCATTTTCAACAGTGTAAATGCAATGAAACATATGTAAGCCCCCAAATCCAAAACAATTTCATTTATTTGTTAGGACAAGAAACTTCAACGTTGATTATTGCTGAAGTTAAAAATGAAACTATTACAGTTTAATTGTAGACTCCGTGGTAGATAGATCTAGATTGGACCAATCTCTTTTGTTAAGTCTTACATGTTCGATTATGGAGCGATTTATAAAATTTGACATTCTTTCTAGTTCACATGCTGAGGATTTTTACAATTTGGTACTGAAATGATTAAATGATTTAGGCTTAGATTTAAAAGACTGTAGAGGCCAAGGATATGATGGAGCAAAAGTAATGTCAGGCAAGGGAATCAGTCTTCAAAAAAGAATAAAAAAGAGTCGAAGGCTGTGTATATTTATTTTTACGTGCATAACTTAAATTTAATTGTTACGGAATCCGTGCAAAGTTGCATCAAAGCCAAAAATTATTTTTTAACAGTTGAGGCCATTTATACTTTAATAAACAGCAGCTTGCCTCATTTGAAAATACCGAAGGACGAACAAGAGCTTTGCAACATCATGTTTCGCTATTTAACAGTGAAAAGACTTCCAGAAATGTGGTAGTCTAGCAGAATATCTAGCTTGATCGCAGTAAAAGAACAATTACAGGCAATTAACAACACACATTGTGTTGAATGGAGAAATTAACTTACCATAAAAGCAATGGCTTTGTGTAGCGGAATACTATCACACATAGATACGTTTAAATTTTGTATTATTATCAATGTGGATATGAGTTTTACACACAACGAATGCTTTATCAAAATTTTTACAGTCTCCGTCAATAAATTTAAATGTTGCTGATGCTCTTATACCCACCTTTCTTCCTTCCTGAAAAATTCACAAATAATTTGGAGGAATCAAAACGACTTGCAATATAATGCCTGAGTTTCAGCAATTCAGAAGTAAGAATGAAAAAAAAAAAAAAGTTTTTTTTGTTGATGATAAAACTAAAGACGAGTCAATAAGGGATCCCATTGAAAAATTTAAGACTGAAACATATGTCATTCTGGACACAGAATACAAAAATAATAAATGCTGACAATGTTCTCACTGAATTTAAATCTTTTAATTCATTTATTTTAGAATATTCCAAAATAGAAGAAAAAATTAGATTATATAATTGCATTTATGTTAGCAAATAATTTGGATGTAGTGTATAATAATTTATTAATATTATATAAAATTTTTCTAACAATCACTGTTACAAGTGTGCTGTAATTTTTAATCAGTTTCAATCTGCTGAAACGTCTTTCAGCAGATTGAAACTGATTAAAAATTATCTGCAAAGCACAATGGGAGAAGAGAGGTTATGTTTCTTAGCTCTTAAGTATTGAGTATGATTTATGAGAGTTAAATTAAGATAAAGTTCTGGGTAGTTCAAGTATGAAAAAAGATGCAAAAAATTTTAAATATTTTTTTTTATTTAAAACTTTCTGCCTTATCTTTTTTTTTTTTTTTTTAATATTTTGTTTCACATGTAGTTATATATTTATTGCTTATATTTCATATGCATGTAATAAATAAAAAACTTAAAAGTACTTATTAAACATTTATAAAATAGTTCGTTGTTATTATTTACATATTTATACAGATATTTAAAACCAAAAATAACAGGTAGGTTAGCATTAGGCAATTGGTGCCTTTTTTTGCGAATGTACCTTCTGCCAAAAAATCCTGGCTACGGCGACTGCTAGAAACTTAATATATTCAACTCTTTGAACTGGAATATTGTCGAGCAAGAGATATTTAGATGTGTTGGTTTATTTGTGTTTATAAGGTGTGAATCATTTTCAGTAAGTTTACAAAAAATATACTTTAAAATAATTCTTACCAGAGTTTTTCTACGTAGTTTCCTGGAAAAGTTCCAAACATCCCTGTCCTTACACAGGTTCCAACATACCATCCATCATCACATATCTTTTCTACTAGTACTATGTCACCTTCTGCAACTTCTAGCTCATCCTTATTTTGTGGATTATAAGCATACACGGCTTTGTACCTAAGCAACGTAGAAATTAATACTGTTATCAGAAAGCCAAAATACTATTAAGCATTTTATAATTTTGAATAATTATTAACCACACAGGTTTCCCCCCCTTGTAATCATTTTGTTACCCTTTTGGTATGAATGTGAAATGTAGGTAGAGCATGCTGTCAAAAACCAGGCATTTTTAAGGATCAGATTCTCCTCCTCCTCAGGTAGCATGATACTTCTCTTAGTGCTGTTGGATGGCAAGTCAGAATCTCCTAATATAATTATCTTCAATTGAATGCATCCAGAAAATTCATTTTGCAGCTTGATTCTTCACTATATGTTTCAATTTTTCAGTTGGCACATTCTGTGTTTTTTTGGCCAGAAGACTTTTGACTGCTGTAAGAAAACACTCTGATCTTATGAATAGAGGCTGCTGATTGCTACACATAAAATATGTTCATTTTTATATTGAGTACCAATATAAATTGAACATATTTTATGTTCAATTTATATTGGTTACCAAATTTATTTCTAAAGTCAATATAGATTTACAAACAATTTTTTTCACACCAGACATTCAATTTACAAATTTGTATCTTGGTTTTGCAGTCTTTTTCACAGATTTAGAAAGCATCACTTTTTAAAAGTAAAATGAGTATGAACAAAATATTTGTTTCCTCTTATGTTCTATATTTGACAGCACATAAAAGCATATACTTTACATGTAATATCGTACACTTTTTAAAGTGTATTTTTTGTGAAATGCACTATGAAGTGCATGTGATGAAAGTGCAGATTACCAACAGTAACTCCTGTTAGATAAAAGTGACTTCTGTGTAGTATAGTTGAGTTTATTTTCATGATGTCATGAAAATAAAGTTGCAAAGACTTTAAAGTCATATAAAGTTGCAAAGACTTCCCATTAGGTTAGTTACACTAAAATTTAACTTAAAAGGGGCTGGGTAAGCTGGAGCTAGAAAAGTGTCATTTCTGTTTAAATTTTACACAATCCAAAAACATTGTGCTAAACTGCACTACTAAAATGAATTTTTCCTAAGCTAAATTTTTTCTTGATACACCATTAACTCTAAGTATGATTCTTCAAATGTAATCCACCTGAATATATATTATAATAAAGATATTTTAAAGTCTTAAGGTTAAAAAAAATTTTTTTTTTTTTTTTTAATTTTGTTGTCATGCATTTTTGGGAGTGAACATTTTACTTTCTTGGAACAGTTCTTATTATACCATTATCTATTGGAAAAGTCACTTGCAATTTATGAACTTGTGATGGTGAAGGCTGATGCTACAAGATGTAACTAGTGGTGCATAAGCTGCAGTGTGCTATTCATGGAAATTGTGCAGGAAATAACCAGGAAATGCAACCAGTTCTTCATTTTGATTATGAAAACCTATTCAGAATTTATAAAATATCCAATTTGTTTCAGAAAACAGAAAAAATTTGTTAATACTTGCCTCACTGCCAGTAACATGCTACAATGTCATCAGTTGTTGAAGACTAGCCAGAGATCAAAGGACTGAAGTTCTGTCCTGTTGATAGTGGTGGCAGTCGATAAGAATGTTTGACTGTTGGATGTGCTGAAGTGTGGAAAATGTGATCATTATTGTGAACAGATGGAGGTGGGTAAGATAAGTATGTCCTATTCTTGCTGTACAAGTACAACTTCCACTTGTCACAACAGTCTGAATTCTGGAGTAAAGTTTTCAGTCCTCTTTCAATTGATAGATTTTATTATTGATTTGGGTGTGCCATAGCTCTTTCCATTGTGAGAGGCATGCTGCTGGAATAGGGACAGAGGTTAAATCTAAAGTTGACAGATTTTTAGTAGCTTTATCAGCCAGTTCATTCCACCTTATGACGGTGCCTCTGTAGCCAGGTGGGAAGGAGCAGCAGTGCGTAGCACACGCTTCTTGATTAGACCGGGGTTCGAGCCTGTCACCACCAAATACGGAGGATGCGGAAATGTCAGGGAATGACCACCGCATATCCCCGGAGCAATATGGCCTTAGTTGCTAATGCTCCTAAAAACCAAATAACAAACAAACAAACCACCTTATGACAAAAGAAAGGACAGAAGGAACTGGCCAATAGAAGACTGACCAGGAAAAGACTTCTTAAAAACAAATAATTATCATCCTATTGGACTAACTACTTGTCTAGGCAAAATAATAGAAAAAATGATCAATATATGAATACCACAGTTCTTAGAAATCAGAAATTTCCTTTGTTTAGTATTTGCTTTCCAGAAAAGTGGTTCAACTGTAGATCCACTAATATAATTAGAGAACACTATACACATCTTTCTCTGAGAAGATTTATCTGTTTCGATATAGAGAAGGCCTGTGACACTGTGGTGATACAGAATTCTCAAGAATCTCCATCACTTTGGACTCAGAGGACCTCTTCCCTTATATATTCAAAATTTCTTAAAATGCCAACTTTCTAGGTGAAAATGTTTACTACACTTTCAAAAATTTTTGTTCAAGAAGAAATTTTACAGGGATCCATCCTTAGTACTACCTTATTTGCCATTAATATAAATGCAATAACAGAACAAATCCTCTATATCATCACTACAGAGTTGTACATTGATGATTTCAGTAAATCACCAGAAGGAAACTGTTTCAAATTCTCGAAGCAAAATGCTGCATGCCTACAAAGCAAAACCTTCATCTTGATTCAAACTTAATATACAGATCATTCCAGTAGTGAAAAACATCCATTTTATGTACATTTAAATCTTATTATTTTAGAGAGAAAATTAACTTTCATAAACCATACCAAACATTTAAATTCACCTGCTTTAAAAAACTAAAGATGCTAAAGTTCTTATCTGAAATAACATGGGGGAGAAGACAGGTGCACTCTACTTTGTTTATACTGGGCCCTTATCCAAACAAGGCTAGATTATGGAGTACCAGTGCATGATGCTAAAAAAGCCTAGTTCCCCGAAATTGCTAGATTCTGCACATCACAGTGCATTCCACACAGCTTTAGGAGTTTTAGAACAGGACATCCAATATTGGAACCACTTTTTATGTCAGGTTGGGAGAATATAGTATTAGTAACGGCCGCATGGTGCAAGAAAGTCTATGGCTTATGCTGCACCAGCCAAAAAAAAAAAAAAAAATCCGAACAAAACAATGATAAAAACAAAAAAAAAAAAATAAAATAAATAATAATAATTAATAAATAAAAATAAAAAATAAATAAAAAAGGAAATTAAACCTATCATCCTATGCGCTTCCCTTACCCGAAAGTACTATCCAGATGACCTTTGAATTTCCCCAACTGTCGGCCTCTACCACCCATGAAGGCAACTTATTCCAGTAATTTATAACTCGCTGGCTAAAATAAAACTTCCTACAGTCCAATCTAAACATTTCCCCTCGTAACTTGAATTTATGTCCCCTAGTTCTAGCATCATTTATAATCTTGAAAATTTCGTCCTCATTCATTTTACTGATGCCTCTCAGAGCCTTAAACACCTCAATCAAATCTCCTCTAAGGTGTCTAGTTTCCAAACTCTGCAACCCACATATTCGAAGTCTTTCTTCATAAGGACGCCCTTTTGCCGATCTCACCAGGCGAGTTACCCTTCTTTGCACCCTTTCAAGAAGCTCAATGTCTTTCTCTAGGTGCGGTCTCCATACTTGAACACAGTATTCCAAGTGTGGTCTAACATAAGCCTTATATAATGGGATTATCACGTCCCTATCTCTACTTGCAAAAGTTCAATAAATCATCGATAGGACACCATGGGCCTTCCTTGCAACCTGTTTACAATGCTCAGAGAATTTCATATCTCGTAACACCCAAGTCCCTTTCCTCCAGTACTGGGTTTAGTTGAACTCCACCAAGTGAACAAGTTTTTTTGGGATTACTGTTTCCCAGGTGTGTAATACCTTACACTTTGTTGGATTAAAGCACAGCTGCCATTTTTCTGACCATTCCTGAAGTCTATCTAGGTCTCTCTGAAGAAGCTCAGCTTGACAGTAATCATTAACTACTCTACCAATTTTAACATCATCTGCAAATTTAGACATCACACCCTCTATCCCTTCATCAATGTCGTTTATGAAAATTAAAAACAACAGTGGTCCTAATACTGATCCTTGGGGAACCCCACTTCTTACATCAACCCAATCTGAGGAATAGCCATTTATCACAACCCTCTGCCTCCTGCCCTGAAGCCATCCTTCTATCCATCTAAGGATTTTCCCAGTGATTCCAACCTGTTCCAGCTTATAAAGCAACCGCTCGTGGGACTGAGTCCAAAGCTTTGCTGAAATCTAAATAAACAATGTCGAAATTATTCCCTAAATCCAGCTCGTGAGTGACCCTTTCGAAATAGCGAACCAGATTAGTTAAACATGATTTTCCCTTTACAAAACCATGCTGAGTATCCTTGAGAATTTCAATTCGATCCAAATGATCCTGAATTCCACCCTTGATCATTACCTCCATGATTTTCCCTACTACTACTGAAGTCAGACTGACAGGTCGATAATTTCCAACTTCACTTTTAGAGCCACCCTTATGTATGGGAATATATATCATGTGCATCCAAATGTCAGTCAACCTACAGGTATGCATTTCACAGAACTACTTCAAAATAGGAATATAAACCTGGACAATATCTCACCTTCACTATAACATCTACCACTGTGGAAATCTATGAAAACTTTAAGTGACCTACACTTTCTTTCACTCACAGAGAAAGTTCTCTCCCTAATTTAAATCTTCAATAATTCCATGCTTCGTATTCAGTAGTAGTAGTAGTAATGGCAAATGATGCAAGAAAGTAAGCTTATATAGCATCAGCCAAACAAAACACACACACACCAGCCATCCGTACCCTCAGAGAATTTGTCTAGTTCTCTATACAAATATATCTATCCTGCAACCATCCTTCCTCAACTTGAATTTATACCCCCTCATATGTGTAGTCTCAGCGAGTTGAACAATACCATTAACGTTCAGCTTACTCAATCCATTAAACACCCCAATTAAATCTCCCTACAGGTGCCTAACCTTGAGATGCAGCAATTTGCAGAACTAAAGCCTTCCTATGTAAGAGCACCCTTTTGTTCCCTTCACCAGTCTGGTTACCCTTCTCCGCGCCTGTTCCAGCAGATCTACTTCCTTCCCAAATTGAAGCCTCTAGACCTGTATACAGTACTCAAAATGCAACTAAACCATGGCCTCATACAAAGGGATAATCAGCTCCTAATCCACGGTAGCAAAGTTTCTGTATATCATTGACAAAATCCCATGAGTTGTGCTGGCAGCATGTCTGTACTACTCAGAAAAGTTCATGTCTGACTGCACAATTACTCCCATGTCTTTGTCATTCTCCACTACCCTGAGTGTAGTACCACATGGCTGATAAGTTATTCTGGGGTTACTGCTACCCATATGGAATAACTTGCATTTGTCAATGTTAAACTTCAACTGCCATTTCTCAGCCCATTGATCCCAATTTTCCTAGATCTTGTTGCAGTAGCTCGCCCTGATGACTGTCATTAACCAATCTGCCAACCTTTGTATCACCTGCAAATTCAGACATTAAGCCTGATATACCTTCATCACTATCACTGATAAATATAGAAAACAACAATGGACCCAGCCTGAACCGTGAGGAACTCCACTAATAACATTATTCAAAGTGACATGCAGTGCCCATTGATAACAACTCTCTCTTCTTCCACTGCCCCTAATGTCACATTACTCCAGTTTGTACAGCAGCCTTTTATGTGCAACAGTATCAAAAGCCTTCCTGAAATTGAAGTATATGATGTCAAAATAATTTTTTGCATCTAGTTCCTTGGTCATCATCATCATTACTGCAGGATGAAGGCCTCTCCAGCAACTTTCCAGTTCCTTCTGTTTTGTGCAATGGCCATCCATTTACTACCCACAAACTCATGAATTTCATCTGTCCATCTCCGTTGTCTTCCAGGTTTTCTCTTAGCTCCTCTTGGGTACAATTCTGTTATTTTCTTAGTCCATCTGTCATCATGTCTTCGAGCTATGTGTCCTGCCCAAGACCATTTTAGTTCTTTAGTTTTGATAAGAATGTTCTTTACTTGAGTTTGCTGCCTAATCCATGTGTTTTCTTCTTATCTAACAGTCTGATTCCCAATATAATTCGTTCCATTCTTTGCTGTGTAGTTCTCAGCTTCTCTTACATTCTTTTGGTGAGTGCCCAAGTTTCACTTCCATAAGTCATAGTGGGGAGTATACATTGGTTCATTATTTTACGTTTCAGACAAACTGGGATATTGCTCCTCAGTATGTGACTATATTTCCTGAATGCTATCCATCCAAAATTTATTCTTCTCTTGACTTCCAGCCATTTATCATTATTACAGCTAATGACTTGTCCCAGATAAGTATATGACTCCACCTTTTCAATTACTGCTCCTTCAATCATTATATCCCTTTCTGTGGCATACTTGTTCATCGTTAATTTTGTTTTAGCCATATTCATCTTTAGTCCAAAATCCTTACTAACTCTGCATAACTGATTAAGAGTTCTTTGGTAACTGCATCATAATAAACTATCAAATTGGTTAGACAAGAATGCCCCTTGACTGCAGTATAATTGCATGCCTGTCCAAATGGTCTGAATTACTTCTTTAACAGTTATTCCATTATTTTCTCTGGAATAGACATTAAGCTAATAAGTCTAATTACTCATGTTGCTTTCAGTGATCCTTTATAAATTGTGGATAATTTGCATATCTCCAGTCCATAGAGATTTCATCTGAATCCAAGTATGCTCCCGTAATTATGACTGGGGTTTGCTTACCTCCTTTTCTGCCTCCCTTAATATATAATTGGATAGATTCCATGTGTCTTTTTATGTCCATCCTCAAAAATTTCTCCTCCACTTTCCTCTCAGTTATCACAAAGTCATTTAGCTCCTCATTAGAATTTGATAAACCTCTGACATCCTATTCCTTAAAGAAATCCTCATGCCTGAATGTAGATAAAAAATACATATTCAATTTGTCCACAACCTGAGCAGGGTCATCAACAATTAACTCACAGATATCAACTGACCAATGTGATTCAACCCCTGTCTTCTATGTTAATATAAGCATAAAGCCTTTTTTTGCTGTTTTTCTTTGCATTCTTCCAGAGACCTTTCATAATCTGCCTTAACTTGGCTAACCTTCTTTGTGACTTGATTACAGACTAACTTATATCTACCACAGGCTTCTGTATCACATGATAATCAATATGCAACCCATGCACTTTTCGTCATGAGTTCCTACAATACAGAAAGGCAACAGATACACAGGCCAGTGGTTGCAGGTTTATCCAAGAGGCTGACTGGACAAAGCAATGGGCCAGCTTGGATGTGTTAAGATGTACCATCTATACTGTACAGAAATATACTGACAATGCTGAGCTTGCCCTAGGACAACTAATGATACAGCTATAGGAGCTTACAGTAAAGTATAAAAAAACCATACATTTAGAACATAATACAAATAATAGGAAGACAACAATTAGCATTACCATTAGTTGAGGCATATGATACAAGAAAGAAAGCTTATACAGCTTCAGCCAAAAAAAAACAAAACCACCCTACCCTTCTGGTCACTCCAAATGTTTGTCTAATTCAGCCATAAATTTATTTAGATTATCAACTTCCACAACAACAGATGGAAGTTTGTTCCAGCCATCAACTATCCGCTGGATAAAGGCAAACTTACACACAATCTATTCTGCAACTGTCTTTCCTCAATTCGAATCTATGCCCCCTCAAGTTCGTAATCTGTGCAAGCGAGAGAATCCCATCAGCATTGAGCCTCCTCAGGCCATACAAGGCCTTATCCACCTCAATCAGATCACCTTGGCTCTAGATGCTGCAACTTGCAGAACTTAAGCCTTTTTTGGTAAAAGCACCCCATCATTCCTCTCACCAATCTTGTTGCCCTTCTTTGTACTCATTCTAGCAACTTATCCTTCCTAAAATACGGCCTCCAGATCTGTATGCAGTACTCAACATGTGGCCTGACCTTTGCCTTATACAAGAGGACAATCACCTCCTTGTCTCTGCTAACAAAATTCCTATATATCATTGACAAGACTACATGACCTGCTCTGGCAGCCCATCTGCACTGCTCAGAGAACTTCTTATCCGACTGCTCCAAGTATTTTTCAAATTCCATTTCCTCGAGCGTAGTACGACACAGTTGGTATGTTTCCCTTGAGTTACTGCTACCATATGCAGTACTTTGCATTTGTCAATGTTAAACTTCAGTTACCACTTATCAGCCCATCTGTCTAACTTTTCTAGATGCTGTTGCAGTAGTATACTGTCTTTACTAACCCTTCCAACCTTTGTATCATCTGCAAACTTGGACATTAAGCCTGATATACCTTCATTGATATCACTGATAAATACACAAAACAACAGTGGGCCCAGCGCTAAACCCAGGGCTCCACTAATAATATTATTCCACGAAGAGCAGTGTCCATTTATTACCACTCTCTGTCGTCTCCCACTCAACCATCCCTTTATCCATTGTAGCAACTTGCCCTTAATGCCATACAGCTTCAATTTGTACAGCAGTCTTCCATGTGCAACGGTATCAAAAGCTTTTCTGAAATCCAAGTATATGATATCAAAATTATTTTTTGCATTCAGTTCGTTTTTGACCATATCACAGTTTCCAATCAAATTGGTCAGACAAGACCTCTCCTTAACAAACCCATACTGTGTCTGAACTATTGCTGCAGTCTTGTCTAGATGATCCTGCAATCTTCTTTAACCAGTAACTCCATTATTTTCTCCAGAACAGAAGCTAAACTAACTGGTCTATCATTATTGGTGTCACTCTTTGAAACCCCTTCGTGAATTGTGGATACCTTTGCACATCTCCAGTTCATGGGAACCACTTCTGAATCTAAGGATACTCTCATAATTATGGCTAAGGGTTTGCTTACTTCCCTCGCTGCCTCTTTCAATATAACTGGAATCTATCCAGTTATATTGAAGGAGGATTTATGTTTAATGTCAACAAATTCTCCTCCACTGTGCTCTCTGTTATTACAAACTCATTTAGCTCCCTGTTAGATTTTTGTAAACTTCTGTCCTACCCTTCCTTATAGAATCATCGTTTGTGAATGTAGATGCAAAATACTCATTCAGTATATCAGCTATCTGAGACGGATCATTAACAGTCGAAATATCGATAAGGACCAAACTGTTTCATCCACTTCCTTAGAGTTTAAATAAGCAAAGAAGTCTTTGTTGTTTTTCTTTGCATCCTTTGCCAAGGATTACTTGTAATCAGCCTTCGCTTGCCTAACCTCCTTTGTAACTTGATTACAGACTAACTTATATCTACCATGTGTCACCTGATAATTTATATGCATCCCATGCATTTTTCTTCTCTACCACAAGCCTCATTCATCTGATATTCCTTTAAGTCTAAATCTTGAACAGTATTAATTAGTTGGTATGAAAAGCTAGTAGCTTCCAGGATTAATTCCTTGAATGCTTCCCATTTAGAATTTGCTGTTTTTAACATCATCAGTTGATCCCACTGTAGTGACCTTTACGAAAGCAAAAACCCTTCCCTTTAGTCTTGATGGTAGTCACATCTTTAAGTACATCTCACATCACTACACTGTGATCACTTTCACCTAGTAGTTCCTTTATCTGCAAATTCTTAATGCATGAATAATCACTGCTGATAATCAAAGTACTACTCCCTCTAGTTGCCCTCCAACATGTTACTGTTGAAAACAATCCTCCAATAAATCCACAAAAGTCTTGCTAGCGTGCGAGTGACTGACCCACAAATTCCAGTTAAAATCCCAGATTACAAGACATTCTGATTTACTGGCCAAATCTATTTCTCTGCACAATTGTTCATTGTACTCATCAGAGTCATTAGGTCTATAATGACGCATCAGTCATTATAGGCCTATAAGCAAATGACTCATCAGAGTCATTAGGACTAATATTGTGAGGCGCCTCCGTAGCCAGGTGGGAAGGAGCAGCAATGCGCAGCACACGCTTCTTGATTAGACCGGGGTTCGAGCCCGTCACCACCAAATACGGAGGATGCGGAAAGGTCAAGGAATGACCACCGCATATCCCGGAGCAATATGGCCTTAGTTGCTAATGCTCCTAAAAACCAACAAAACTAATATTGCCAGGGGGGAATATCTTTGTGTGTGTGTGTGTGTGTGTGTGCGCGCGCGCACGCAATGTAAGAAGCGTGAGGAAATCAGGCGACAACTCAACGTTATGTGCCTGTATGAGAACTTGAAGGACAGGGTGGGTGCCCTCAAAGGATCTAAATTGAGGGTCCATCAACCTCTCAGCTGCTCACATCAATGCCAGAGCTTGCACTTGATCATCATGCAACACAGCGGCAACCCCCAAGGCAGAATGCGCTGGTCCCACAGGAACTAGTAGTTGTCGGTGACTCAACTGTCAGGGAAATGGGGAACATGGTGTGTAAAAAGGACAGGTGGAAAGGACCAGGGTATGTCTGCCACGGGTAAAGGTTGATGACATTGTAGAGCAGATATCATCTTTTAAGGAAACAAAAGGTGATACTGTTGTACACATTGACACTAATGATATTAACAGTAGGAGACGGGAAGAATTACTTAACAAGTACAGGTTACTGTTGAAAAAAAAAAAAAAAAAAGCCGTGAATTAGGGTTGAATTTGAAAGTGTCTGCAATTCTGCCCAGACACGGAGCATATGATGAGAGCCTTGTCGATCAATTCAGCCCTGGAAAGATTACGCAAGGCTCAAGGGACAGAATTTTTTTCAGTTTGGTCTGCACTTGTTAACAGGAGAGACTGCTTCTACAGGGATGGGGCACACTTAAATAGAAAAGGTGCAATAATATTTACTGATGCTATCGAGGCAGAGTTAGGTGGGCCGGAATACAAGGACTAATAGATTAACAGTAGCCACTGGCAGAGGTGAAAATGATTCTTGCACTGCTTCTATTGGAATGAGCAGCAGCATGGAAAACAAGATGCAGGGTATTTCAGAGACTGCTGGGAGTCATTGCAGTACAAGTAAACACATTTGTTGTGTTAGGGTAACTAAGAATAGGAACAGGTGCATGCATACTTGCGTATACACCAATGCTAGGTGTTTGGTAAATAAATTTCATGAATTTGTGGTGCTGCTCAAAACATCAAAGGCAGATATTGTTCAGATATCAGAGATGTGGTGTCACACAGAAATAAGGAATACAGAACTGGAATTTGGGGAGTACAATGTGTACAGGAAGGATAAACAGGATAGGAAAAGAGGAGGGGTTATGCTATTAGTTAAGTAACAAAATCCAAGGAAGTGTAGTCAGTCAATATCACTGGACACAGTGTTGAGTCAGTTTGGTGTGACATAAGCACTGGGAGGAGGAGTGTGTTATAGGCCTAATGACTCTGATGAGTAATAAAAAACTGTACAGGGAAATACAGTGAGCCAGTAAATCAGAGTCTTATAATGGGGGATTTTAACTGGAATTTGTGGGTTGGCCACTCGCACACTAGCAAGACTATTGTGGATTTATTGGATGATTGTTTTCTACATAAGCATATTAGGGAGTAATACTCTTGATCTGATTAGCAGTAGTGATTCTTCATGCATTAAGAACCACTAGATGGCAGTGATCACAGTGTGCTGAAGTGGGATTTACTCAACAAGGTAACTACCATCAGGGGTAAAGGGAAGGGTTTTTGCCTTTTGTAAAGATGACTACGGCGGTCTGAGACAGTATTTAAGTTCTATATGGTGGGACCAACAGCAGATTCAAAATGGGAGGCATTCAAGGAATTAATCTTGGATCAGAGAGAAAACTGAATATCCAATTACAAAAACAGTTAACAAGCCATAAGATGGAAGCTTATGCCAAACATGATCAAAAGTCTTTGAAATGTCAAGAGCAAATGCTTGATTTTCAAACTTTTCCATTGAATTTGCCCATGGATGGGTAACATAAGCTAGAATATCACCAGTGGATTGGCACTGAGGGAATCCACACTGGAGATCAGATGGAAGGTTTATAATGGTTTAAGAGTTGGTGGTTAATTGATTTCTCCATTACTTAAGAAAGTGTAGAAGTGCAATGTGACGACAATTGGATGGAAGGATTTGTCACCCTTTTTTAGGAACTGGCTAGATATGAGCAAAATTTCCAAGCAGAAGGGAAAACACCTTTGAAATAAGAAAGTGAAAAGGTGACACAGAACTGGAGTAAATTCAGGAGCACCGTTTTTGAGAACAAATGGAGAAATATCATCAGCACCTGGAGCTTTCTTAGCATCAAGATTGTTCAAAAATCCTTCTGACATCCTTTTGACAGAAGACAATAGGAGGCATTGAATGGAGTGTACTGGGAACAGTCGGTGGTGGTTTACCAAAATCATCAGTACATGAGCTGGAAGAAAAGTAGGATTCTACCATGTCAGCTTTATCTTTGGCAGAGGTGGGAATAGAGATAGGCAAAAATTTCTGCCAATAGCTTTGGCAAGAGACCAGAATGCTCGACTACCATTTGGACACGAAGCAAGTTTTCTACTCTAATCCTGTTCGAAATCTAGTTATTACTGATTAATAATTGCTTTACAAGCAGTTATTAATCTGTAAAATGTCAGAAGACATTAATATGCAACATTCCTTTTTTAGGAATGTTGCACATCACAATCTTGAACAGCTTTAGCACATTTAGTGGAAAACCAAGGTGGAGAATAAGGGACAAGATTTTAAGATAGAGTGTGGAACAAAAGATTTCATCCCTACAAGGATAAATTCACTGACACAAGCTGAGCAAATGTTGATATTAGAAGATCTGAAACAGTAATCCGACCAAGGGGGAAAAAAAAAATACTCAGATTATCCCATTTTGCATTCTTGTAATACCAAACAATGCAAGGTTGAGAATACCCATGAAAGAAAGGTTCCAATGGAGAAAAAACCATCACCAAGTTGTGATATGAGGTACTTAGAGGACCACCCACCTCAAATGCATACTTAGAAGGGTTGTTTGTAGCAAAAGATCAAGCATGTTGGCTATGTGCTTAGGAATGTCTGTTATTCTGGTAGGTAAACTAACAATCTGTGCGAGGTCATTAGTATTTACAAAAGCCTTAGCATCTCGACAAGCTGGGTCAGTGTGACTAGAAAATGGAAGTCAGCCAGAGTAGTGAACATTAAAATCACCAAGGAAAATTACCTCACTGTTAGGAAAGTTGGACTTGAGGAAGTCAGAGTTCCCAGTGATTAGTGGACCTGGGAGGTAACAGATGAATTTGACAGAATATGGTAGAGAGATTTTAAGCCAGAGAACCTCAAAAAGAGGAGATTCCACATTATTAAGTCCCTAAAAGGGAATATCAGAATGGACATATGCACAAGTACCATCTCTGATGCAGAAGGAATCATACAGCAGATAACTTGGATTCTGTCAGAAAAAGTACATTTTAATCCTTCTAAAACTCAGTCCTATCTTATATCTCGCAAAAAGGATTCTTCTGTACCTATACTTATCTTCAATGACACTCTGATTTCTAGGCAAGATCATATATCTCTATTTAGGATTACTGTGGCTTCTAATGTTTCTTGGCATGAGCACATTACAAATATTGCATCCACAAAAACTGTGTTTTTTCTCTTTTGCAATTGGCCTTACTTTTTTCCAAACAGCTATTCACTTTGTACAAATCGCAAATTCGCCCTATCATGGAATATTGTTTCCACATCAGGGACAGTACCCCTAAAACCTCTCCGGCTCCCAGATTCCATTCAAACAAGAGCAGTTAGGTTAATTAATGATTTATGTCTAATAGTCTCTCTGTTCTTTGTCTCAGACGTTCTGTTTCTGCTGCATGCCTTTTCTATAGATACTTTCACAGGCACTGTTTCAAAGCACTCTGAACATGTGCTGCAACCAATCAACATCCTTTTACTGTCCAACTTCAAACTCACAGAGCCAACTTTTCTTCTTCCTTGTTTATTCATTCAACTTCGCATTTTCTGGAACAACCTTCTTTCATACGTATTTCCTGAAAATTGCAATCTAAAGAAATTCAAGTCTAATGTGAACAAGTATCTTCTTTCACCTTCTCAACCTTCAGCTCATGCCTGATACTATAAGTTCTAAATCCTCTTGTTTGGGTTTTTCATATATATATATATATATATATATATATATATAAAAAAAAAAACTTATGGAATAGCTATTTTTATTATGAACCCAAACATTAAATATTATTGAAACTTAGAATACTTGTCAAACCATACACATTACCATTAATGTGTATGCGATGAGAAGAGGGAAGATAGTTTCGAACAGAAAAAGTAGAAGGAATAAATGAACAAAACTTGGTTCAATGATTGTGAATAGATATTGTGCATGTTCAAACTAGTTGTAATTACCATTGCTAATTGAAAAAAAAAAAAAAAAAACAGAGCCCATGGTAATTATAGAAAAGACATTACAGCAGTAATGAACATCTGATGAAAGACCTGATGACTTTTTTGGATTAAGTATAGCAGCTTAAGGAAAGCTCTGGAGAATCCCCCCCCCCACTCAGATATTGGAATAATATTACATGGTAGGGCAGGGCAGATTTGTTATTATTTGTTTAGAAGATAATATCAAGAATGAAAGAGAGCCAACTTTTACGATGTAGAGGAATCAATATTTATTGATATGTTCATGCTAAAAAAAGGCTTAGAAGTTAGGGTTAGCACAAATAAAGATGCATCCTGGTAGATAAATAAATAAACAGCAATCTGTAGTGGCAAGAAACGACAGGATCAAAATCTGCCCCCCCCCCTTCTTCCATGGATAATTACTTCAAGATCAGCATTCAACAAACTGGAAATAGAAATGTATGTACTGTGGCTAACATTCCCAGTTAACACCTTCACTGCATCTAGCACATGCAAGCATTACACTCTACCTAAGTGCTGTGCAATAACATGCACAGGGATTCATTCTTAAGTGGTCACTTATATGAGTGATGTAAAAGTAAAGGCACATGAAATGAACCACTTGATTCTGTCTAACTGTTTTAACTCCAGATTAATAGAGCAACTCTAGTTTTTATTTATAGCTATGTTAAAGTTAGTTTGTGCACTTAGAATTAACTTTCCGACAAAAACACTTCCCACACTACTACTGTTTTAGAATTACATAATTAACTTATTATTATTATTTTATTATTTTTTTTTTGACATGTATATCTGTGCACACAGACATGCATGTATAAGTGTGCTGTTAAAATTGATTTATAGGCTGGATGTTTGTCAGCATATCATAGTGCAACATTAGTGGGCCTTACATAATTACTGATAAAGAATAGAAATATTTTAGGGAATTGTATTTTTGTACAAATTGAAATCCAAACCTGCAAATTGTACAGTCAGAAGATGCAATAATAATAATTTTTCCCTATCTAGGTCAGTGCTCCAAAAACCAAAGTCCAATATCAATGAAGTATTTTCTGTCCTCTGAACCCAACAGTACTAGAGTAGTATAGGTTCATTAAAAAAAAAAACCTTGTTGTGAAAATGACATTAGCGCAGAAATGTTTATCCAATTTTATTTCATCAGAAAATAATTTTAATGAAAATGAAACTTATTAATTTGTGGCCATAGGGCCAAGACCTCCCTCCTTCCCTTCTCTGTATTTGGGAACCTGCTATAAGCACTTAAGAAGACTAAAATCTGAGACTGCTTAATTTACCACCAATGTAATAACTGCTCTAGTCAATAAAGACTACAAATATGAATTCCCTAAGCATAAACATTGCCAAGTCCTCTCCAGATGAGCTAAGTTTTTTAAGTTTATAAAACTGTATTTTCATAAAAAGAAATTAAATAAAATGTGCGCCAGAAGGTTTAATGCTTATTATTGTGGCAGCACCCGACAGGTAATAAAAATATATTTGTTACTTCATGGCAACCAATTCATATTCTCTTAGCTAACGTGATTTCAGTTTGGAACATCCAAATTGGGCAAAATATTTCAATCAAAAAACAGTTAGCTATGACTACAGGTATAACTCTACATCATTCTATATTTCTCCATCTTTATATAATAAAAGAATTATTAATCAAATTAAAGAAAAGAAACTTACCTGGGTAGTTTCTCAGTGGTAGTATTAGTGAAAATGGGCAAGCCATGATGTTTTGATTCCTAAAATTATTTATAGATTTCATAAACACATAATATTAACAAGGTATTATTCCAAATGAAAACTTTAGGAGGAACAAACCAACCAAACATTATAGTTAAATTTCAAACCTTTTTGCATTGATAAAATTCTGATTTTAATATGTTAAATATTATGTGGATTACAAACAATTTTTATATGAAAGCAGAGCAAGATTATGGATGCAATTAAAGATGCTATTCTATAATTCCTGGCTAATTTGATCTATAATTGCACTTGAATTCTTAAAATAATCTCTCCCAAACTTAAACTGATATATCTAAAGAGCAAGGAGAGATGGTCTCAGCTCTTTCGTTTAATATACTCATAACCCCCCCCCCCCACACACACACACACACAAAATAAAAAAAAAAGTAATACGTGGAACTTATAAGGTGAATTGAACCATTTGGAGATCCTCAATGAAGAATCATACAACCCTTGAAAATATTTTTAACCTTTGGCCTTCAAATTAATCTCAATAAATCTGCAAAATATGTCACATACCATCCCACTTGAAAAATTGTATATATTGAACATTAAGGACAAGTTACAAAGGGATGGTTAAGTGCATTAGTCCCACAGAGTTCAGGAATTATTTGTATATATATTAATGCTAAAAAAAAGGAAAGGGATGAATCTTATCAGTTCACTGACAAGAAAAATTCTATATATCGAAGCAATGTGACATTAAGGGCAAGTTGTATGTGTGTGCGTGTATTATGGAGGTTTAATGGCGCATAAGCTGCTGGGGCTATAATGCGCCTATTCATATGAAATTGCTAAAAAACAAAATTCAGGTATAACCACTTCATTTTTATTACAAGAGATCTTTTAGAATTTATGATAAATTCCAATTTTTTTCAGAAAAGAGAAAAATTTTTGACGTTTCTATCATTGTCGCAATAATATGTTTTTATGTCTTGAAGATTTGTCAGTGAAAACAGGACATACATTCTGTCCTGTTGATAGTGAAGGCAGTCAATCAGAATATGTTTGACTGTTAAATGTGCTGAACAAAGTGGACACTGAGAAGGATCCACTCCTGTCAGTAGATGAAAGTAAGTCAAATATGTATGTCCTACTCGTGACCTTGTAAGTACCACTTATTCTCACACCATTTTGGTGCCAGAGCACCAAAGCTTTGGAACCAGTTTCAACTGATAAAGTTTATTATCAGTTTTGGTCTGCCATAACCAGGGCTCGATTTTGGTGTTCTTAGGCCCTAGGCACTTTTATTCCGAAATGTGCTAAAAATTGATGTTAATTGATGTGACTCAAGTTTCAACTATAATAAATGATAAACCACCTCAATTGACAGAGTGACCATCACTTTGATTCTTCTAGTTTCAAGAACAGTCGCTATATAGTGTATGCGTATTGAATTGAAGCTCCTAGAGTCGGTTGCACACGTTTTTCAGCTTTTTTGTTTTTTCCTCGTAGGCACTAGGCCTATGGTGCTTAATGGGAAATCCGGCCCTGGCCATAGCTCTTTCCACAATGTGACACATGCTGTTTGTATGATGTGATTATAGTCAGAAGCTGGAACAGAGATGAAGGTTAAATTTGAAGGATTTTTAGCAATTTTGTGAGTTCATTCCCTTTTATCCCTGAATGTACTGGGATCCAGGAAAAGGTCACTGGTCATCAATTTTTAAAAGGAGGCTTCTGATTTGGTTTAACACACGGTGAGCCATGTAGGAAGAATTTTGCATTGCTATAATTGGGCTGAGAGAGAGTCTGTGTGTACTACATATTTTAAAGATGGGTAGAGGTTCAGGTTTTCTAAAGCTGATTTTATTGCATGAAGTTCTTCTGAGAAGCTGCTATACTCAGGTGGAAGGGCAGCCGAAATGACAGTAGAAATACTGCCGATGCTACACAAGCTGAATGTGATTTGGAGCCATCAATATATATTGGCAAAAAATCAGCATATTTCTGAATATGGCTCGTATGGAGTTATTTCACATTGAGGGTCGGTAGGTAGTTCTTTCCCCATTTATGAATATAAGTATCATAGGTTAACTGAGGAGGGGGGGGAGTCCAAGGTGGTTCCTATTTTCAACTCTGTGTTAATTTAATAAGGTGTTAGCCTGCTGGTCTTATTTTACTGGGTTTATTCCTATAGAGATTTTGCAGTGATGAATTAAAGAGGTATGGTTCAACTGGATTCGGACAGGAACTTTGTATTTTGGTTGCATACTTAAGTAGCAGTGTTTTTCTGCAGAGGTAATGAGGGAGCTCATGTGATTCAATATGTAAATTATGGGTTGGAGATGTCCTGAAAGCACGAAGTGCAATTTGCAATACGCTATGCTGTATAGGATCCAGCCAGCGTAGTGTACTCTTTCGAGCAGAATCAAAGAATACAGCACCATAATCCAAATAGGATCTGATCAATGCTCTATATCAGGGGTGGCCAACGAGTTGATCGCGGATTTAATTTCGGTCAATTACGACGAATTTTAAATATACAGTAATCCCTCGATTTGTGCACATTGTGTGCAATGTAATTTTTGAGATGGTAGATCGCATCACAAATTAAGTAGGCCACTTCTGCTCTATATGTATGGACTGCTTTCCAAGACAGGGTAGATAAAGCTCTTAGTATGTTCAGCTTTTTGAGGCAGGTAGTACACAGATTTAATGTACTCAAAAACATTTAACTTACTGTCAAGGATTAATCCCAAGAATCTTTGTTAGTCATTGGAATGTAAAGTTTGACATCTGAAGTTCAGAATCTGTATGCAGTTTATGTTAATTGCAGAAGTGGATTGCAACAGTTTTCTGCTGTGATAGACAAAAACCCACCTTTGTATTTTATTCAGAGATATCTGTAATTGCCGTTCAATGAATCTCATGTTCTGAGAATGGCAAGAAATAGAGAGATCATCAGCATAAAGGTAGGTCTCAACAGTATTTGGAACTTCTTTTGTTTAATTCTAAGGGCAGAAAGGGTTGCACTCAGTACAGACCACTGTTTAACTCCTTCCTCCTGTAAAAATATCATAGAAAGCGAGTTGTGATATTGAACTTGGAATGGATGATTCTAGAGGAAGTTTCTAATGAATATAGGCAGGTTGCCTCATAATCCAAGAGCATGAAGGTCACTGAGAATGCCATAATGCCAGGTGGTATCAAATGCCTTCCCTATATCTATGGAAACCATAAAAAGGATTTCATTTTTCACAAAGGCATTGTAAATTGCAGACTCGGCCTTGATCATGAGATCTAAGGAGGACCTGCTCTGGCGAAAGCCATTCTGATTATTACTCATTAGATGTGTTTCGATGATCCAAACAAATCGATTATGGATCATTTCTTCAAGTAATTTACTGAGGCAACTGGAAAGGGAAATAGGTCAACTGTAAGGGCTAGTAGGAGCTTTTCCGGGTTTAAAAAAGGCCAGAACTGTGGCATGGTACCAAGAGGTGGTATAAATGTTTTCCAGAAATATTTGGTTATAGAAAACCAGCAGTACTTGTAAATTTTTGTCATCAAGGTGTTGTAACATGATATAATATATTCCCTCTGGCCAAAAGCGGCACTGTCGCATGTTGTTTTAATGGCATGTAGAAGTTCAAAATATTGAAGAGGCTGATTATATGGAAGGAATACAGAGGTTCAAAAGTTGATGGATTGCTGTTCAGTGGTAGTCTTTATTTTCTCGAAATCTGGAGAATAAGTTGATGCCATTGAAACTTGGGTAAAGGTTTTGCCCAAGGCATTTACTATCAGGAGCAGAGAGTTCTTATTGGATAGCGATGGTTGGAAACTTGCTGGAAATCAGTTGAATTTTCTTCCATATTAACCTGGAGTTAGTGTTTCTATTAGCGGTAGATGCAAACCGAATCCAGGAATTCTTCTTGGTTTGCCTTTGAATGAGATGTACTTTTGTCCTTAGCTTCTTGTAGTTAATAAGATTAACTATGGTTGGGATCTATGAAATAAATTCCATGCTTTATTTTTTAACTTCTTTGCTTCTGTGCATTCTTCATTCCACCAATAGTTATGGTGCCATCGGGATGGGGGAATCGACAGTGGAATTGAGCATTTGGCTGCAGATAATACGTGTGATGTGATATAATCAGTGGCTTCATTTATCAGCTATAATTTTCTCATCCAGGGTGGCAGGCGACTGAAATTTTACCTAGTTGGCTTAAGAGAATTTACATTTCCTGCATGGTCTGGCTAATGGTGGTTGTGTAGTGAGCAGATCACAAACAATTGGAAAATGGTCACTGCCCATGAGATCATCCATAACGGACCATTCCATGATTGGAAATATAATTGGGGAGCATATCAAGAGTTTGTTTTCAGAATTTGACCAGTTGGTAATTGTATGTGAGTAGGTACACCAGTATTAAGAATCGTAAGGTTTTGCTTATCCAGAAAGATTTCAATCAGTTAGCCATGTCCATCTAATTTAGTCAATCCCCATAAGGGGTGGTGGCCATTGAAATAAACCAAGAGATAGACAGGGGAAGGTAACTGTATTAGAAGTTCTTCAAGATGTCTGTAAGAGAAAGTATGACTTGGTGGGAGATAGATTGAAACTAGCATTAATGCAATCTGGGTTATCAAATGTACAGCAACAGCTTCAATTTCAGTTTGCAGGACAATCTTTTTGGTTGGGATCTTTGAACTGACGAAGATGCCCCCCCCCCGGTCAGCATTTGACGTATTGCAATCTTGTCTGTAGACAGTTCTTTATGGCAGTAGAAACTTGAGAAGTTAAACAGGTTTCTTGCAGGCAGAAACCAACTGGAGAGTAGTGGTTAATTAAGTCTTGAATATTGCTAATGTTGCTATGAAATCGTCTGCAAATCTACTATAAAATACAAGGCATCACTAGCATTTAGTAAAAAAAAAAGCTGTATCTGACTGTTTTTTTTAATGTAGCTGGCTTATGGCATTCAGGCTTAGGTTTGTCTTTTTTTTGAAAAGAAGGGCTGACCTGTGTGCATATCGTCTTCCACAAATATTTCTATAGACTTGTCTTGAATATTCTTTTTTAAATTCAATCTTCGATTATTCAATGTAGTTGCAATCACTGGAGTAGGAGATGTCACTGGTACAATAAGAGCAGTATTGTTTGCCTGGTTCAACTACTTAGGGATATTGGACTGTTGCTGAGAGAGAACAATCTAAGCCCAGTCAGAGACTGAAGTGTTTGAAGGAACTGTAGTATCAGTTTGGGTGGCTCCTGATTGATATTTTTGTGCAACACTGGTGTAGGTACGATTTTTCATACTGGGAGCAATTAATTTCCTCGCTGAAAGCTTACTTTAATTTCGGTCTTATATTTTACAATTTTTTTTTTCTCTGTTTTCCATCTGTCGCATTTTCTAGAGTAAGCAGGATGGTTGCCTTTACAGTTGGGGCAGGTCATTTCTTTTGCCAAACAATCACTTTGAGTGTGATTGAAGGACCCACAGTTGGAACAAACCCGGTTTCCTCTGCATACCGTTTGAAGTGACCATACTTTTGGCACTTATAATATCTCAAGGAATTAGGGATGTAGGGTCGAGTGATGCAGAGTATATAACCTGCTTTTATCGATGAAGGTAGATTTGGGGTGTTAAAGGCGAGTGTATTGTCTTTTTTAGTCATAATTCTTTTTTGCTGCAATAACAATTTGCTCTTGTAGCTCTTGAGCTGTCTCCTCCTCTGTGACATTCAATAGATCTCAGCTGGATATAACACCTTTAGATGTGTTTAGAGTTGCAAGGGGAGAAACCTTTACTGGAATTCCAGCAAGGTTTGTAAGTTTTAGCAGTTTCTTTGAATGTCCGTGGTTTACAGTTTCCATTAGTAGGTCTCCTGATTGCAGTCTCTTCACTGTCTTAGGAGATAGAATAAATAGCAAGATATAATGTGAGAAGATAATATCTTCTCTTCTATAATCTCTTCACTGTCTTAGGAGATAGAATAAATAGCAAGATATAATGTGAGAAGATAATATCAACTAAGATAACTCAATAGAGGACAACAATAGAATGTAAAATTACGACAAGAGAATGATGAAAGAATAAGGCACTTGGATTTCTTAGAATTAGTACCAAGGTAACTTGGCCACAAGAGGTCCATTCCTGTAAATTCTGTATCATTCGTGTAAATTAATTTCATTGTATTTCAATTGTATCGTTCCTGTAAATTCTGTCGTCTAAGATGTATTTGTCCCTTTGTATACTGAAAAAGAACCCAGCTAACTCAGCCCTACTCAAAAATACTCCAATAAATTCCTTGGATCATTGACAGAATTTGAGATTGCATTTTTCAAAATGGATAGTAAGTGACAGATTGTAAATTCCAGGTTTATAAGTCAACCAATGAAGTGCCAAAAAAAAAAAAAAAAAACCCATCTAAAATATTAAGGCTGACTTAGAAGATAAGTATAAAATCCTAACTTTGAATTAAAGGCATGTGCTTAGGGATAGAAATATATGCATTAATACCAATATTTACAACTTATTACAGATATATTTTAGCACAAATAGTTATTGTACCCATCATTTAAAATACATGAATTTGTTCACCATTTACATTGGATGAAAACAGTTAATGGAATTTGTAAACAGTTATATTAGTATTTAGTATTGGTATTCGCTGATATTCTATATATCATTGGCAAAATGATATACAATTATATATACAGGGTGTCTCAAAAATATTGGTACAAATGTTTAGGGGAAGTAGGTAACATCTAAAGGAATGTGAATCGCATAGGAACCCATAACCAGAAACATCACCGTAAGTCGGTACATGGCGCTGTTCATCTGTTCGCGAGAGGGAAAATTTCTGGTTTACTCATTCAAGCAGTAGTTGCCACACGAAGAGCATGCATTGATATACGAACTGTGAGCTGGCAGACATGCACCTAGTGTATGGATTAGCAGAGGGCAATGGACGAGCCGCTCAACGAATTTATGGAGAACGCTTCCCAGACAGACATGTACTGGACCACCATTTGTTTGCGCGTGTGCATCAAAATTTGTGCGATTATAGGTAAACAGGAGTAGTGTGGGCAGACCACGTTCAACGTAAACTACCTCCACGGAAGAAAGTATGTTGAATGCCATCCAGAATAATCCTACTACCAGCACATGTGCCGTTGCTTCTGCCTTAGGAGTGTCTCATTGCAGTGTACAGCATGTCTGGCATGACGATTCCTTACACCCCTTTCATCTCCAAAGGTTCAGTTATTGCTTCCCCAAGATCATCCTGCACATGTGACTTTTGCGCAGTGGTTTCTCCAAGAAAGTGTTCAAGACTTGAATTTTCCAGTCTATGTTTTGTTCACGGATGAGGCTTATTTCACTCGGAAAGGCTTATTCAATCAGCACAATGCTCGTGTGGGCTCACGACAACCCATACGGTGTGCGTCCCCATGCGGCACAACATCGATTCGCAATAAATGTGTGGGCAGGTATGGTCGGTGGCTGCTTAGTCGGCCCATACCTGTTACCATTCCGCATGAACTCCGCTAAATATCGGATCTTTCTTGAACAAGTTTTACCAGGGTTACTTGACAATGTTCCAGTAAATGTGAGACACAACATTTGGTTTCAATATGACAGGGCGCCTACCCATTATGGAAGGTGTGTTTGTGACCATTTGAACAGGCATTTTGGGCATCGATGGATTGGCCGTGGTGGACCCGTTGCCTGGCTCCCCACACTCACCTGATTTATCGAGCCTTGATTTCTTTCTGTGGGGGGCCCCTCAAATCTGTCGTGTATGAATTGCCTGTGGAGATGGAAATGGATCTCGTGGCGAGACTCGTCTGCGCTGCTGCTACTGTCAAAGAAACTCCAGGTGTGTTCGACCGTGCCCGCCAATCCATGCTGCATCGGTGTCACGCATGCATTGCGTCTCATGGTGGAACCTTCCAGCATCTGTTGTAACATCATGAAATGCATCCATCTCGTATTCCATTGTTAATATTATGTCAAATAAATGTTTGTCACTAATTACTGCCTTGTGTCATTTCTGCTTCTTGTGCCTCTGCTACTACTTTCCCGTGACGTTTCCGGTTATGGGTTCCTATGCGATTCACATTCCTTTAGATGTTACCTACCTCCCCTAAACGTTTGTACCAATATTTTTGAGACACCCTGTATAAATGGATATCATTGACAAAACCTCATGGGCTGTCTTGGCAGCTTGTCTGCACTGTATAGAGAATTTCATATATCTGACTGCACAATTACTCTCATGTCTTTTTTCATTCTATACTACAATAAGTGTGATACCATGAAGTGTGCATATTAATCTGGGATTACTGCTGCTCATACAAAGTAGCTTACATTTGTCGACATTAAGCTATAATTGCCACTTCTCAGCTCACTACATGATTTGTCTAAATCTTGTTGCAGTAGCATACCACGATTACTGTGATTAACCAACCCTACTTATCATCTACAAACATTAAGCCTCATATGCCTTCATCAATATTATTAATAAATATAGAAAATAACAATGGGTCCAGCACTGAACCCTGGGGAATCTGCTAACAACATTAGTTAAAGAAGAGCAGTTGCCCATTGATAAACACTGTCTTCCCCCGCTCAACCACCCTTTTATCAATAGAAGTAACTTTCTCCTAATGCCACACTGCTCCAATTTGTAAAACAAAATCAAAAGCTTTTCTGATATCTAAATATATATAATGTCAAAATTATTTTTTGTATCCAGTACTTTGTTGCTGTGTCATAGTATCCAATCATATTTCTCAGACAAGAACGCCCCTTAACAAACAGATGCTGTGACTGCACTCCTATCTAGGTGGTCCTACATTACTTCTTTAACCATTGACTGCATTATTTTCCCTGGAATGTAAGTCAAGCTAACAGTATGTAATTACTCATATCACCCTTTGTTAATTGGAGATAACATCTCCAGTCCACACACAGGGACTTCCCCTGAAACCAAGAATGTGCTCATAACCATAGCTAAAGGTTGCTACCTACTTTAATATAATTGGATAGATCCCATCCACCCCAGGAGCCTGCTTTTATGTTTAGTTAGTTTCAAGAAGCTCCCCTCCACTTTCCTCTCAGTTATCACTAGCTTAGTTATTCAGCACCCTGTTAGGATTTGACACACTTCCAGCATCTCCATCCCTAAAAAAATTCCTCATGTATAAATATAGATGCAAAATACCTATTCAGTTTATCAGCAACCTAAGCAGGATCATCAACAGTTAAACCATTCATATCTAGTGGACCAATGTGATTCATCCGTTCCTTCTAGTGTTTACATAACTAAAGAAATCTTTGTTACTTTTCTTTGACAGACTTCTCATAGTCTGCCTAAGCGTGCCTAACTTGTTTTGTGACTTGATTGCAGACTAGTTTATATCTACCATAGGCATATATATCACATGAGAATTTATATGCTTCCCATGCATTTTTCTTCTCTACCATAAGTCTCATCTGTTCATATGACATCTATTTAGGTGCAAGTCTTGAACAGTATCACTTTGTTGGTATAAAAAGCCTAGTAGCTTCTACAATTGCATCCCTGAATTTGATGTTGGTAACTTCATCAGACTGGTCCTAACTGCATAGAATTTAAAAACTGCCTGAGACCATTGTATTCACCTTTATAAAAGCAAAAGCTCTTTACAAATACAGTAGAACTCTGATTGTTGTCCATCACCCCATTTACTGTCAGTGTCTGTTAACTGTCACTTAACCACATTATGCCATAATGTATTGTAATATTGGCACCATGTGTCACTCAGTCTTTGTTTACTGTATTTACACAACAGTTCACTGTATACTGTTGTGCTTTAACCTCTTGTTTCATATTTTAATAATTTTTATTTAGTAAATCCATTGAAATGACAGAGAAACATAAGTGATTAGTGTTGGATTATTACCAAAAAACTGAAATAATCAATCGTCAAATGGCTTTTCATAATCCACATGCCAGGCATAATGGTGTTTTATATTCATTAGCTTGATATTACGTGAAGGTGATCCATAGTTGAGAATCCTGTCCTAAAGCCAGCTTGCTCTTTCGGTGATTCTCATCAAGTATTCTTTCTAATCTGTTAGAAATGACCCTTGTGAACAATTGTAGATGTGGAATAACAAGCTAATTGGTCTATAATTTCCAATTTCTGATTTATCTCCTTTCTTATGCAGCAAAACTATGATTGCATTATTCCACTGCTTAGGCGTCACATCTTTTCTAATGCACTTTGTGAAAAGCCTTGCCAATTTTTGTTATGTCTCTTCCTTCCAATTTTAACAACTCTACAGTAACTTCATCTTCCCCCAGGGATTTCTGATTCTTCATTTTCTTAAATGCATGTCCTACCTCATCAGGAAGAATATCAGGTATGTCGTATGTGTCGCTAATTTGCAATCCATCTTCCCTACTGCTGGCATCATTCCCTCGCTCCTTGTATAATTCTTATAGTAGTCTTCTGCTATTTGAATTATGCCTTCTCTGCTGTTTATAAGTACACCATTGCTATTCTTCAGTTTCATTTGTCTTTCTGCTCATGGCTGCTGATTTAAATCCTTTGTTTTCCCTTAATGCTTGTTCTACTTTTCTTGTGTTAAATCTTCTTATGTCCTCTGAGTCTCTTTCTAATGGCTTTACATAACTCAGTATACTCAATTTTTTCCTTGTCAGTGTTTATCTTGCTCTTCATTTTTCGTCTTCGGTTCATCATAACAAGTGTTTCTTGGCTAATTTTTTCTTCTTTGGATTTCTTTTTTCCTATAGGTTTTTTGGGCTTCATCACTTTCAGAAAGTTGTAATATTCCTTGTCGATATCTTGGTCCTGAGAAGTCTGCAGAAGCTCAAACTTGTTCTTAAGTTCCAGTACATACTGCTTTTTCTCCTCTTCTGTTATCTCAAAGACCTTTGTATTATTTACTCCAGTCAGTTTTTACCTTTCCTACATCTATATCAAGTGTACAGCTTACCATTCTGTGATCACTTCCAACATTTACCTCATTCAGGACGGTAACATCGTTCACAATATATCTTCTGTTAATGAGGATGAAATCTATTTCATTAGTCGTTAATCCATTTTGACTCTTCCATGTCCACTTTCTGTTCACCCTTTTCTTGAAAAAAGTGTTCATTACTAACAATCCTTGAGATTCTGCAAATTCCACAAGTCTTTCACCTCTTTCATTTCTTTCACCAATTCCAAAATTTCCTATGGTTCCCCTTTCTGTGCTGTTTTGTCTTTTTCCAACCTTAGCATTGAAGTCCCCCATAATAATAGTGTAGTGGGTTTTCTGCTCATCTAGAAGACTCTCAATTTCTGTGTACATTTCTTCAACCTCTTCATCATCATAGTTCGATGTTGGTGCATAAATCATTATAACCTTTAGTTTGTACCTCTTAGAAATCTTGAGTATTAGTCCTGACACCCTTGGTGATGTACTTTTAAATTCCAAAATGTTGTTTTTTAAATCTTTATGGACCAGAAACCCGACTCCACCTTCACTCCTTTAACTGTTTCCATTATTGTACAGCAGATTTCCACTTGATAAATTTATAAGTGATTCATTTCTTCGTCTTGTTTCAGCCAAACCAATGATATTCCAATTCACATTTTCTAATTCTTTTCCAGCTCTAATATCCTGTCTTCACCGATAAGTGATCCTGCGTTGTAACAGGCCAAGTTCAGTTTCCGTGCATGGCAGCCTGTTCGTACCCAGAGATTCTTAGCACCCTCTGCTTCCACTCTGATCCTCTCGCTGCCATAAGAGGGGAGGAGTGAAAGCTGCTGGGGACTGAGGGCCATTTGTTTTGTTCTGCTGTCATATGCTGGAGGGTTTGGTCTTTTCCTCTTCACGCTGACCAGGCATCTTGAATAGAACAACTCTACATGTTCGTTGCCACCTAAGTGATGTAACAGGGCTTATCATTGAGAAGGTGTGCATGAGTGGATTTTAGGGAGGCAGGCCAACTGGACTTCTCCTAAATCTTCTGTAATAGAAAGATATTGGATTCAGTGTTTTAGACTGAGTGTCTGATAACACACAGGATACCTGTTCCCCTCTAAGCCCCTGCAATGCTAACGATGGACAATGCGCCTACTCATCCCATACATGTATGTGATTTAAAAAGCGATGATGGCAAAATATCATGCTACTTTCTGCCAGAAAACTCGACAGCTCTCATCAACCGATGGACCAAGGGGTGAATGAGAGTATGAAAAGTCGTTATTACAAAGTGTTCATTCAAAAACTTGTTTTAGCAGAAAAATAAATTAGATGTGATAGAGTTTTGGAAAAGCTACACTATAAAAGATGCAATTTTCAATGTTGCTGATGCCTGGAACGATTTTCCAGTTCAAACAATACAAAGAAGCTGGAATAAGTTGTGCCCAGAAATATATTCAACTGATACAGAAACCATTCCAAAAGAAACTGAAATTTTGCAGTTATGTTCAAATGTTCCTGGTTTTAAAAATATTTCAATGGAGGAAGTAAATGATTGGCTGGATATGGACAAAATGGACATTGGATGCGAAATTTTAGACGACAATGAAATTGTGCAAGGAATGATGACAATTTCGGATGGGTCTGAAACTGAAGGTAAAAAAAGCTGCTGCTGATGGAACAACAAACATAATTAGCCACTGTGAATTCGAAACTATGTTGTCAAAGTGCATTGAGCAATTCAAGGTACAAGAAGAAGCTGATGCTAATCAAGTGTTACTGTTGCATAAAATTCGTAACATTGCCTCCCAAAAGGCTCAACGAGTAATGAAACAAAAGAAATTGATGGACTTTTTTTAAGAAAAGAAATTTAATTATGTAATACTGTTTTCTTTTAAATTTCTTTAATGACATTAGAACAAAGCTGTCTGTATGCAATATTATTTTCTTTCAATTTTTTTATGCCGTTACTAGACCAATGTAAGTCAAAATATTAAAAACAGGTATATATATAGATATCATCTTTTAAGGGCACAAAAGGTGCCCTTAAAAGATGATATCACGTTGGCACTAATGATATTAAGAGTAGGAGACCGGCGGAATTACTTAACAAGTACAGGTCACTGTTGAAAAAAACAGCCGTGAATTAGGGTTGAATTTGAAAGTGTCTGCAATTCTGCCCAGACATGATAGGAGGGAGTATATGATGAGAGCCCTGTCGATCAATTCGGCCCTGGAAAGATTGTGCAAGGCTCAAGGGATAGAATTTTTTTCAGCCTGGTCTGTACTTGTTAACAGGAGAGACTGCTTCTACAGGGGTGGGATACACTTAAATAGAAAGGGTGCAAAAATGATTGCTGATGCTATCGAGGCAGTGTTAGGTGGGTCGGAAAACTGCTAGATTGGGGGATACAAGGACTAATAAATTAACAGTAGCCACTGGCAGAGGTGAAAGTGATTCTTGCACTGCTTCTATTGGAATGAGCCGCAGCCTGGAAAATAAGATGCAGGATATTTCAGAGACTGCTGGGAATCATTGGGGTACAAGTAAACACATGGGTTGTGTTAGGGTAGCTAAGAAAAAGAACAGGCTCATGTATACTTGCGTGTACACCAATGCTAGGAGTTTAGTAAATAAATTTGATGAATTTGAGGTATTGCTCAAAACATCAAAGGCAGATATTGTGGGTATTTCAGAGAAGTGGTGTCACACAGATATAAGGAATGCAGAACTAGAATTTGGGGAGTACAATGTCTACAGAAGTGATAGACAGGATAGGAAGGGAGGAGGGGTTATGCTATTAGTTAAGAAATATATAAAATCCAAGGAAGTGAAGCCAGTCGACATTGCTGGACAGTGCAGTGTCGAGTCAGTTTGGTGTGACATAAGCACTAGAAGATCAAAATTGAGAGTAGGAGTGTGCTATAGGCCTAATGACTCTGATGAGTATAATAAGAAATTGTACAGGGAAATAGAGTGGGCCAGAAAATCAGAGTCTTATAATGGAGGATTTTAATTTCCCAGATATTGACTGGAATTTGGGGGCTGGTCACTCACACACTAGCAAGGCTTTTGTGGATTTATTGGATGATTGTTTTCTACATCAGCATGTTCAGGAGGCAACTAGAGGGAGTAATACTCTTGATTTGATTATCAGTAGTGATTCTTCATGCATTAAGGATCTGCAGGTAAATGAACCACTAGGTGGCAGTGATCACAGTGTGCTGAAGTGGGATTTACTCAAAGAGGTAACTGGCATTAGGGATAAAGGGAAGGGTTATTGCTTTCGTAAAGGCGTCAACGATGGACTGAGACAGTATTTAAATTCTATACAGTGGGACCAACTGATGATGTTACCAACAGCAAATTCAAAATGGGAAGAATTCAAAGAACTCATCTTGGAAGCTACTAGGCTTTACATACCAACTAAGAAATATTGTTCAAAGTTTAAGCCTAAATGGATGTCAGATGAACTAATGAGACATATGGCAGAGAAGAAAAATGCATGGGATACATACAAATTAACACGTGACACAGAAGCCTATGATAGATACAAGTTGATCTGTAACCAAGTTACAAAGGAGGTTAGGCAGGCGAAGGCAGATTAAGAGAAATCTTTGACAAGGGATGCAAAGAAAAACAGCAAAGAGTTCTTTAGTTATGTAAACTCTAGAAGGAAGGGGATGAATCAGATTGGTCCACTTGATATCGATGGGTCAACTGTTGATGATCCTACTCAGGTAGCTAACAAACTAAATGAATATTTTGCATCGACATTCACACATGAGGAGTTATTCAGCGAGGGGAATGCCAGAGGTGTATTCAACTCTGGCAGTAAGCTAGAGAATCTTGTAATAACTGAGAGTAAAGTGGAGGAGAAATTGTTGAAGATAAATACAAGAAAGACACCTGGGGTGGATGGGATCTATCCAGTTATATTAAAGGAGGCAGCAAAGGAAGTAAGCAAACCCTTAGCCATAATTATGAGAGCTTCCTTGGACTCAGGGGAAGTACCCATGGACTGGAGATGTGCAAATGTGACCCCAATTCACAAAGGAGGATCAAAGGGAGACAAGTAATTATAGACCTGTTAGTTTAACTTCTATTCCTGGAAAATTAATGGAGGCACTGGTTAAAGAAGCACTGCAGGATCATCTAGACAAGACTTCAGTTATAGCTCAGACACAGCATGGTTTTGTTAAGGGGAAGTCTTGCCTGACCAATTTGATTGGATACTATGATGCAGTCACAAAAGAACTGGATGCAGGGAATAACTTTGATATTATATACTTGGATCTTAGGCTTTGATACTGTTGTACATGGAAGACTGCTGCACAAATTGGAGCAGTGTGGCATTGGAGGCAAATTGCTGCTATGGATAAAGGGGTGGTTGAGGGGGAGAAGACAGAGTGGTAATCAATGGACACTGCTCATCGTGGACTAATGTTATTAGTGGAGTCCCTCAGGGTTCAGTATTGGGTCCATTATTGTTTTCTGTATTTATAAATGATATTGATGATGGTATATCAAGCTTAATGTCCAAGTTTGCAGACGATACGAAGGTTGGCAGGGTTGTCAAGGACACTACTGACACTATGCTACTGCAACAGGATCTGGAAAGGTTGAACAGATGGGCTGAGAGGTGGCAAATGAAGTTTAACATTGACAAATGTAAAGTACTACATATGGGAAACAGCAACCCCAGAGCAACGTATCAACTCTGTGGTACTACACTGACAGTGGTAGAGAATGAAAGGGACATGGTGGTGATTGTGCAGGCAGATATGAAGTTTTCTGAGCAGTGCAGACGGGCTGCAAGAGTAGCTCATGGTGTATTGTCGATGATATATAGGAATTTTTCTAGCAGGGTTAAGGAGGTGATTATTCCCTTGTCTAAGGCAATGGTCAGGCCACACCTAGAGTACTGTAATCAGGTCTGGAAGCTTCATTTCAAGAAGGATGTAGAGATGCTGGAATGAGCTCTAAGAAACGCAACAAGATTGGTGAATGGAACAAAGGGGTGCTCTTACAAAGAAAGGCTTAAGTTTTGCAAATTACAGTGTCTGGAGACTAGGCACCAGCCAGGTGATCTGATAGAGGTGTATAAAGCCTTGAATGGTGTGAGCATGCTCAATGCTGATGGGATTCTTCCTCTTGCTCAGAATAATCACCTGAGAGGGCATAAATTCAAATTGAGGAAAGACAGATGTAGGATAGACGTGAGGAAATTTGCCTTTAGCCAGCGGGTGGTCGGTTGGTGGAACAGACTTCCATCCCTTGTCGTGGAAGTTGATAGCTTAAATAAGTTTAAGGCTCAGCTGGATAGGTATTTCGAAATAACAGAGGGGTGAAGTGGAAGTGGTTATTTTTTATTTAATTAATTTTTTTTTTTGGCTGATGCTGCATAAGCTTGCTTTCTTGCATCAAATGCCTCTACTAATGCTAATGCTAATCTGTGCTATGATTTTTTGATGACCTGGTAAAAATAAATAATAATTAAAGTTTAATTAAATTCATTAGGTTATGTATTATGTAATAAAATAAACAAGTTAGATGACCTGGTCTATTGTTTTTATGTATATATTCTATTATCCACCTATTCAGTTATCCCTCATGGTCTCTGTCGTGTACCCTGACAGACAATTGAAGTTCTACTGTAGTTACATTTTTACGTAAATCTCATATCAATTCATTGTCACCTAGTGGGTGTTTTTTTTTATCTACTGATTCTTAATTCATGAAGGGTTGCTGCTGATAATCAGAGCAAGACTACTGCTTTCTCTTGTTACTTCTCTAATATACTAGTGTAGAAAACAAGTATCAAATAAATCCAAATAAATGTTGCTACTATGTGAGTGACCGACCCAGAAGTTTCAGTGAATATTTGGGTAGTTAAAATCACCCATTATAAGATAGTTTGATTTACTGGTTCACTCGATTTGTCTGTGTAGTTATTTGTTATATTCATTACAATCATTAGTGCCCATAATACATTTCCCCTCCTCTCATTTTTGTTTTCCAAGTGCTTATTTCATACTACAACTGGCTCAACATTGCACTGGCTACTCATGTCAACTGGATGAACTATCTTAGAGTGTATGTGAATCTTATCTTAGAGCATAACTGTTTCCCCTCTCCTCTCTTCTGTACATGTCACACTCTCTATATTTAAATTCTGTATCCCTAATAACCTCAGTGACACTTTGTCTCCAATATCCCTATGATGTTTGCATTTGATGACTAAACCAGTACTTCATATTCATCAAACGTATTTACTATGCTCCTAGTATTAGTGTGCATGCAAGTTTACATGCACTAATTTTTACTCTTACTAATCCTAGCACAGACCATGTATGTAATTGTTCCAAGAGGCCTCCAGCAGGCTTTGTAATGAGCCACCTTGCTTTCCAGGCTACTAAATGTTCTAATAGCACTGGTGGTCAAGAATTACACACCATTTCCTGCTGCTGTTTATTAGTCTGTGTATACCCCCCCCCACCAAAACTAGAAAGCAGTTTTACACCAACTAACACTGCCTCTATAGCTTGTTTGTTTGTTATTTGGATTTTTAGGAGCATTAGCAACTAAGGCCATATTGCTCCAGGATATGCGGTGGTCATTCCCTGACCTTTCCGCATCCTCCGTATTTGTGTGGTGACGGGCTTGAACCCAGGTCTAATCAAGAAGCGTGTGCTACGCACTGCTGCTCCTTCCCACCTGGCTATGGAGTCTCTATAGCATCATGAAATATTCTTGCTCCTCTTCTATTTAAGTGCATCCTATCCCTGTAAAAACAGGGTCTTTTGTTAACAAGGACCACCATGCAGAACACATTTGACAAAAATTCTACCCTATGAGCCTTACACAGTCTCTCCAAGGCCAAACTAAATAACAAACTGAATCCCTCATTATATACTTCCTCCTGTTGTATCGGGGCAGAACTGCACACTTTCAACTTAAAACTTAACTCATAACTTTTATGCATTGCCAGTACTTGTTAAATAAATCCTCAGCTCTCATACTTTTAGTATCATTAGTACCAATGTGTACAACAATATTACCTTTTGTGCCCTTAAAAGAGACAATAACTGCTCTACATCAAATTTTACCTCAGGCAGATATACCTTGTGCAATCCACCTAGCCTTTTTACAAAGCATATATCCTACTTCTCTGACAGTAGATTCACTGAGAACAGCTACCTTCTGGGACCAGAACACTCCACTGTGGAAGATCTTGTGTTGCATGATTGTAGTCTCCAGAGATGCTGGCTGTGGAATACCTGAAGGGGCCCTCTTTTTAATTTCTTTGAGGACTTCAGCCATGCTCTTCAAGCATGGCTGAGGTCCTCATTAAGTCCATCAGAATGCTGACTTGATATGGCTAAAATCCTCACACTCTCTACAATGAAAGCACATGAGGGCATCTCCCTCCCACCACTGGCCATATCATGTCCCATTACAGATAAATACTCTGATAATTATGGCTAAGGGTTTGTTAACCCTATATGGCTGCTATACTGGAAGCAGGATATGTAGTTTGCTTTAGGGCAAAACAAAAAACCTGCACTGATGTTAACTGTCACTTCTACACTTAGGCCTGTGCAACTACTCTGTTTTAAAAAAAATAATTTCCAAATTCTTGGAATCTCATCTTCCATCCAGTAAAACAATTTTGTCCTCTTGGACTGATTACTCCTCTCCTCTGAACTTCTTTGCATTTTTGAAGTGTCAGGTTTGATGACACTTTCTCTCTTCCTGATTTCACAATTTTCCTCTTTAATTATTTTTTTTGTGGGACTATTTCTCCTTTCTGATAATATCCACAACTTTGTTTTAAAGTTAGCGAATATTTAATTTCAACATTAATAGGCTCTCTCTTTAATAGATATCTTACTGAAAAAAATTTTACTTCACCCTAGAGTGTGTACTCTTTTTTGCATTCCTCAAGTCCATAATCCTAAACTATTAAAAGACTGGTGGCCTACTGCTATATCCACCTTGCTGCTTAAATTATTTCAGAAATCCATTTTGTCTCTTATAAATTTTATATCCTTTCTCCCAAATTAATGATGGGAAAAAGGGTTTCTGCCATAACTAATCTAGATGCTCATTTTTCTTGCATGTAATGCCATAAATCACTTAGTCATCTTGACCTGGTTTACCTTGACTTATCTGAATTTGATGCCCGTTCATCCGCAGTGGTGGAGAATGAAATCATTCGAAACGACCTCAACCTATTCTCAAACTTTAAATGGGTGAGAAGTCCGGCTTGCTTGACTCGAAGCCCGGACGAAAGGATGTGAGTGCCCAGTGGGCCACTTTTGGTAAGCTGGCGCTGTGGGATGAACCATGGAAAAATTTTATGGTATGGGTAATTTGTTCTTTTTCATACAGGAATTCCTCCTCCTCCATGGAATTTTTCTTTTAGAGTTTGATTTAACCCCTGGGTCTCACATCTGGTGAGTATGGGCTTGGCACACCCAGGGTCCCGAGCTGGATATCATCATTCTTCTCTCTCTCTCTCTCTCTCTCTCTCTCTCTCTCTCTCTCTCTCTCTCAGGGTAACTTTGGAACTTTTTTTTTTCCTGGTGCAGCATAAGCCTTAGGCTTCCTTGCACCATATGGCTATTAATAATAATAATAATAAAAACTCAGCAAAAAGGCCACATTTAGTACAATAACATAGCTGTGATTCATAAGAGAATTGCTCTCTGAGCTAAAACATTCCTGGTACTTTGAGCTTTTTTACTTTGCTCTTCTTGTTTGAGACAATTAAAATTAGCTCACAAATTAAGAGGTAATAATGAAGGGGAAAACGGGAAAAAAAAAAAAAAAAAAAAAAAGGAACCCACCTACACAATTAGAACCTTCAAGCTACTTATTTACTACAATTACTACTACGATGCACTACACTTCAAGTTACAGCAGGCCCCTCGTTATAACGCTCTTCTTATATTTGTATAGCCCGTATATGGCTATAACGCTCTTTTACAGATTGCATTTTTGGCATATTTAACAAAATTGTTTCATTTGATTGAGTCGATAACTTGAAAATGAAAGCAAAACAGCATTAAAACATTTCCCATACCGACTTGAGAAATTTTCTCACACTCAGTGAAATTTTCTCGCATGCTAATTTAATTGCAGTACAGTGACTTGTTTACGTAGTTCCAAGATCAACATTTTAAAAAATGATCAAGTATACTGCTTGTAATATTTGCGTTATATGCATTTATCCGAAGTCTAGTCATCACCCAGTACAGTATTAGACATCGTTCGTAATGGACAGTTTACTCAAACATTGTATCATAATTAATGCAACCAACACAGTTACATTTTCGAAGAGTTAATGATGGTGGATAAGAATGAAAAAGCAACATCTGGATGCAGTATGAAGACTATAAATGTAAGAAAAATACTGAATTTGAAAATTAAATTAGACGTCTTTAAGCGAATCGATTCCGGTCAACGACAAGCAGATGTGTGCCATAATTTAGGACTGGCAAGTTTAACTGTAAGAACAATTATAAAAAATTAATTTTAGCAGCGGAAAAGACAGCTGTTCCACTGCAAGCAACTAGAGCTAGGCCAGCTATTAGGATTGAAATGGAGAGACTTTAGCTAATTTTATTGAAGATAATATCCAATGCAGAATTCAGTTAAGTGAAATATTATAAAAAAAAAAAAAAAAAAAAAAAAAAGAGAGAGAGAGATTAGCCTATATGATGATCTGAAGAAAACTCACCTAAAAAAAAAAAAAAAAAAAAATGTGGAACCATTTAAAACTAGAAAGGGCTGGTTGAATAGGTTTAAAATCCAGGGAGAAGCCACAAGTTCAAGTCAAGAAGCCGAAACTTTAAAAAAAACTTGTTAAAAATTACTGAAGAGGGGTATTATGTGTTATACTTCTCAACAAGTTTTTAACATAGATGAAGCAGGACTTTTTTTGGAAACGAATGCCTAAAAGAAGTTTTGTATTGAAAGAAGAAAAAACATACCAGGTTTCAAAGCAGTAAAGGATTGGTTGACTTTATTGTTGGTAACGCTGCGTGGGATTTAAAATTAAAACCTGTTTTAGTTGACCAGGAAGAGGGCCAAAGTACAACCCAAAATCTACACATTTTTCATGATTAAATTCATGAATTAAATTAAATCAAAATCAATTTAGATCAATTAAATTCATGATTTTAATTTTAATACGTAAGTAGTTACCACATATTCTGCATTACATATGTACGGTGAAATACCACCACTTTGCTTATTGGAGGCTTGAAGTGGTGAAACCCATGTTTAGTCTCTAGAGCAAAGTTTCCGGCATCCCCCTCTCCCCATACTTCTCCTTCAACCCATGCACGGTACTAAGTACTATAGGTTTTGGTACCTTTTCATGTTTGGGGTTCTCATAAAAAAAAAAAAAAAAAAAAAAATGTAATGCAGAATATTTTATATGTACGAATATTTGAATATTAAATATTTTGACCGACATTTGTGCATCTTTTCACTACTGTCTATTATTGTTTAGGAAATATCCTATGGCATCGACCGCAACTCACAAATACATATGTTACCTTATGGGAATGCGGCACTCGCTTAGTGCAGATTCACTTAGTGCTCTGTTTTTCCGGAACGAATTATCAGCGTTAAGTGGGGGACACCTGTACTAATATTTGTGCTGAAATTAACAAGTTCTACGTAGTTGTGACTTAATAAATTCTTTCCTAAGAATCGTGACTTGGACTATTAAAATTACTTACAGAACACAATTTAGAATGTTAAGTGAAAAACAGCAAAATTTTTCAATAACTTATCTATTTCCAAGAGCTCTAATATCATACTCTAATAATCTTTCATTGTTGCTTTTGTTAGATGACTCTTTAAGAGAATAGTACTTATACAATATTACCAAATTTCAATCTATAAAAATCAGAAAAGAGAGATTGAAACTAACCTTGATATTCTGATGACATGATGCTGATTCATTAGATTTGTCATCATTCTTCCTATAGTATAAATAAACAATCAGTAAAAATGAACCATATAAATAAAATTGAAGTTATTTTTCAAATGCACCCAAGGATATACACCCAGTGGCCAGCTGATTAGGTAGACTCCATCATCCAAGAGATGGACTATTCCATCAGTATCACATGTGCATACCAGGCTATACAATGGGAGGTCGAAAATATTCTAGCCTACCATAGAAGAAATATTGGAAAGTTGTGAAAATTCATTTATTTTTCAATGTAGTCCCACCCTTAAGTCAATACACTTTCTGGCATGATCTACTAACTTTCATAACCTGCTCAAATAAAATTCAGATTTTGACTCAAACCAGTCTATGACTGCATCCATCCCAGTGTTAATGTCAAATTTCTGTCTTTTTCAAGTCATTTTTGAGAGCTGGAAATAGAAAATAGTCCAAATGGAGCCAAATCTAGTGAGTAGGGCAGATTATTATTATTAGCCATATGGTGCAAGGAAGCCTGAGGCTTATGCTGCACTAGCCAAAAAAAAAAAAAAATTCTGAGTCACCCTGAGAGAGAGAGAGAGAGAGAGAGAGAGAGAGAGAGAGAGAGAGAGAGAGAGAGAGAGAGAGAGAGAGAGAGAGAGAAGTAGAAGGGGATCACCAAGAAAGAGAAGAATGATGATACCCAGCTCAAGACCCTGGGCCCATACTCACTAGATATGAGCCCCTGGGGTTATAATGTAATAGCTTGAACCCACAGACACACACACAGTGTTTTGCCTGAGTCACAAATGCTGTGCACACTGGTGCATTGTCTTGGTGATGCCTCTTGAGCTTGAATTCCTTGGGAAATGTCTCAACAGATTAAAATACTTGGCACTGACAGTGGCACCTCTTTCCAGGAAATCAACCATGTTCACTCCTTGTGCATCCCAGAAGACAGATGCCATGACTTTCCCAGCCAACTTCTAAACTTTTCAGGAGGGGTAGAAGAGAGAGATGCTGCCACTGTTTCGATTGTTCTTTTATTTCAAGAAGTGGCAGACCCGTGTTTCATCTGTGGCGATATAGTGGCCCCAAAACAGCTTCATTAGCTTCAAAATACTGCAATCTCATGACATCTCACTCCAATTCTGATCTACATTCAGTGTTTTAGGTACCCAACTTAAAGAGACCTTCATTCCTAAAAGATTAATCAAAATATCATGGGAAGTGTTGAACGTTGTCTCAATGTGCTTCGATGTTATCTGCAATCTTGCATGATCAGATCATGAATTGCATCCACATTTGCAGGTGCTGACAGGTAAGAGGCCTACCAGTGTGTGTGGTGCATCTTCAACACTGTCTCATTCATGCTTAATTCTGCAACCCAACTTTTGACTGGCATATGAAGGACAAGATTCCCCTAAAGTTTGCTGCATGTCATTCGGTGACATTCCCTTTAAATGAAGATACTCAATGACTTTATGGTGCCCAATTCTCTCAACAGTTTGCCATCATCATTCACCTTCTGCACTTAAATGGCCTCTGTAAAGGAGAAGAATATAGTTATAAAACTGAAAATTTCTGTGAACACACAAAAAGAGTTGCAGCACAGATTGGCAATACTGTCTTTCATGAAAACCTTTGCAATCTATATTGGGCTAAAAACTTTTCAAAACCCTCCTTGAATAAAGCAAGTAGTTAGATACCAAAGGAGTTTGTGCATACACATATGCACAGTTCAGTAAGAGACTGGGGACCAGTATTGCAGTTAAGTAACTTTCATATGATAGCCAATGCAGGATGTGCTGGTGCAGATATAATTAACACTGCCACCCAAATGGGGTGTTGTACTGAGAATATTCTAAGGACAAGAAAACATTCAACCAACACCAAGATGTTGACAAAGGATGAAAGGCAGACCACAATCTGTTGAATAACAATGAAGCACCACGACGGTTGCCAAGCGATTAAAAAGAAGCAGCTATACATACAGTAAGCAGAGGGACACTGACACTGGACATTTGAGAAATGGAAAAAAAAAAGTTGCCTGATGAATCTCAGTTTCAGTCATTCGATGCTGATGGAAAGAACAGGATAGGATCAATGGCTTAATGTGTCAGGCATCAACACTCAGGCAGTGGAAATGTGTAGTATGGAAAATGTTTTTTTGGCACAACATTAAGTTCCCTGATACTGGTAGATCAAACGAAAGCAAAGCCACAGCCTACTTAAATGTTCTTGTTTATACTCCAGCACGACCACCAGGTCAGTGGAGTTTACAATAAATCAATTGATACAAATGTAAATTGTATTTAGCAGTCACAGGCTTGAACCCTGGTCCACTCAAAGAGCATATGCTGCTGCACTTGCGCTACTGACCACTTAGCTACATCATTATTGCTAATCAGTTGCATCCCATGATGCCTATAATTTTTTTCTGTCTGATAATGGTTATTTTCAGCAGGATAATATACTATATCACAATACATTATTCTGCTGAATAACTCCAGAATGGTGCCAGAAGCACAAAGGTAACCATTTTGTACTGGCCTGCTCATCAGACCTTAACCCACTTGAGAAATAAGAGATGAAGTGGAACAAGCTGTTTGCAGCAGAATCTGCCATCACCCAGTCTAAGATTATTGTGGAGTATATGATCAAGTCTGCATGGGCCCAAATCTCTGTGGAATATTTTTGGCACCTCAACTTCATGCAAATTGAGGCTTTTTCTGGGAGCTAAAGGAGGCACTACAAATTGTTAGGCCTTTGTGCCTAATAAACTAGCCACTCGGTATATAATATACCTCTATAAATTTAACTTATCTTACCCCTTGTTAAGATGTTTTAAAAGCAAACGGTTGATAAAAACTTATTAACTGATCAGGAGAATAAGATACTAAGTGTGGAAGATTTTAAGTGCTTGACTTTCCATCAAATAAAACAGTATGTATTTTACAAATTTAACTAGTTTTATATCACAATATACAAAGGCATTTTCAACTAATATTTGTAGGCTGAAACTTTCTTTGATTTATTGGTCTAAACCAGGGCTGGCTAATCCATGGCCCACATAACTTTTGTTAATGCCCTTCCTTCCTACCGATGTGAAAAACATAGCATAAAAAATAACAACAACTGGTTTTAAAAATCACAAATGAAGCTAAACACATATAGCAGAGCTTTCCAAGTTGGGTTCCGTATCATGCCTCAAAGGTGTTGCCAAATTTTGGCTCAATCAACATTGTTTTCACTTTTATTTCCTTTCACTGCATATCTTAATATAACTGACTGGTTTATAATATGTTTATTCATTAATACATGAATTTACAACATTAATTTCTTCATGTGCCTCTCAATTGGAGGTTGAGCTCTGGACACATGCTTTGTCACTGAGAGCTAATAAATAACTGATTACAAATAGCCGTGGTTAAGCTTAAGCCTGGTAATGCATATCTTCCTCTTCCTTATTTATAGTTTTTGACATGAAACAAAGTAGTGCAGCACTGCACTTACCATCAACTTAAAGATACGGAACAAAAGGGGTGTTGAATTATTTTTGGCATGTGTATAAGTATATGTCATCATCAAAAAATGTTTGGAAAGCACTGAAACTTTAAATTACACTTTTATTACCAAAAATCATTACCCGAGTTTCTGTATGACAGGAATTTGGCTGCCTTTTGGTTTTAATTTAGCGAGAGTAAGCAGGTGTTAACTTTTATTAAATTTATTTTATAAATGTAAAATTGTTTATATTTTGTTTATTACAAACACTCAGCATAAAATTCCTTTATGTACAGTTAGCAAAAACATTTGATGGCATCAGGCTGATTTGTATGGAGGAGATATTGATTCTGGACCTGTCCCCAGGTAGTCTGCAACACATTTTCAACATATGTCGCATGCTGCAAGAAAATGTTGGTTGCCCCTGGCCTAAATATCAAATACCACTTTTGTTTATCTTCTCAATACAGATACTCTCAAGTTATGCAATAAATGCATTTCTGGAAATAATCATGCATCTCAGAAAATAATGTAAAAAGTGGTTAAGTTACATTCCAGACAGACTAATAAATTTTTTTTTTTTTAATGGGTATATTTCATATTAATATTTCATGAGCACTTTTAATTAGTGCAAGTAGCTGTCACTGTTTGTTATTTGGTTTTTAGGAGCATTAGCAACTAAGTGGGATATGCGGTGGTCATTTCCTAGCTGTCACTGACTGATTGGTTGTTTGTTCTGGGTTTTATCGGCACATCAGCAGCTAAGGCTATAATGTGTCAAAATTAGATTATATAAATGATAACAGTTACGATTTCAGTGACCTAATGAATTAGGTCACTATGTCAAGATGAATAAAATTCAGATTTATGTAAAAAGTTAGAAAAGATAAATTTTAAATAAGAGTAAAAAGGTTTAATGATTTTAGATAAGTAAAAATGGCTGACACATGGTCATTGTGAGATAAAATCTGACTGAGTGTATGACTCAATCAAAACCATTGCTAAAAACCAGTACAATATAAAACTTGTTCATCTCTATAAAGTGGGCGCTTGGATAACATATGTCATATGGTTAAAAAGGTGTCACACACAGAGGAGTCATCTGCAACTTCCTCTCTGCGATTCCTGTGCAGACTTAGACTGCCAGCATTTTATTATGGGCTTTATCTGATACAGCCTGTTCGTGACCTGCCCATGCCAAGACTATTGCCACTGGGAGAATAATCTGTTGTGTATTAACTGCCTGTAGTCTGTATAGGGGACTAACAGGCTACGGTTGTTCTGGGGTTGCAGTGTTGGCCAGTTCATCACCCTTGACTCCAATGTGGTTTGGGATCCATATCTGCTCCCTTATAAAGCCTATAGTACACGAAATGAGTCTGTATACTATACACCATAACTTTGGTAATTGTGGCCCAAGGCTAATTCAATAGCATAGAACTCTACTAAGTACATACTGCATTCACTGAGGATCTTCTCAGATCTATTGTCATCTGAGAAGACAGATGACTGACCGACCTCAAGCTATCAGTGAAAACAGGCAAGAATTCAGAATATTCAAGTGCGGTAGGAAGCATAGAGTTGTTGGTAGACAAAGTTTGGAGTAGTGGTCTATTGGAGAGGCTGCGTGATGGTGTTCAAAGATGGATGCCAGAATGGAAGTAGTTGCCTTGGTGAGTGGACAACATTGTCTACTGTGATGTTAAGCTCTTTGGACATGAATACTAAAGCAACGGTTGGCAGTCTGATGGGTATTATAGAGATTTTCCTCATTGTGGCTCAAAAACAGGTGTCCATGTGGAGTAAATTGGCAGGGATTTCAGGTTGAAAGCATATAGAGAAAACTGCTCCCTACAAAGTGATAATGATGGCTCATTTGCTTGAAAACAGAGGCTCTGACAGGGAGTGTTCAAAATGCTCCAGCAGCAATATGAATCACCTGATGGTGGATGGGATCCAGCCAAAAGAGTACACTAGCAGATGTGCATATCTGGGACCTGTAATCTAACTTAGAGTGTACAATAGAGGAGCAATGAAGAATACCGATAACTGGAATTACCATTAGATGAGATTACATATAGGATATTCAACCCTCTTGTTCAACCTTCTATTAAATATAAATCCCAAAAATTTAGTCTCAGATACTATTGGAATAGCATTTTGTCCAATCTCAGTTGAGGTTCAGGGTGAAGGTTGTACTTATGATAAAAATATATGCAAATAGTCTTTTGCAGGGAGAACCTGAAGCCATTATTCACTGCCCATGAGTTTGGGTGATCAATGAAATGCTGCAGTTGTCTCTCAATTACCTCCCGTCATGTTGCAAGATTGATAGAATATGCTAGTCATCAACATAGAGAGCACAGTTTACAGCTGGAGGAAATTGTTCTGTGATGGAATTCACTCTGATGGCAAAAAGCGTAACACTTAAAACTGATCCTTGGGATACTACCTCCTCTTAGCAAAAGGGCTGGGAGAAGGTAGATCCTATATGAACTTGGAATGATGGGATAAAAAATTTCTAATAAAAGTTGGAAGATGACCACTAAGACTAATGCTATAAAGGTTTTTTTAAAATTCCAAATCTGCAACTTGTATCATACACTTTTTCCAGATCAAAGGAAAATGGAAAGAAAATGTTCTCGTTTTAAAAGGCATCTCGGATGGAAGTTTCCAGCCTAATTAAATGGTCCAAGAGTGGACCTCTTCCTCTGGAAGCCACACAGCACTTTGGAGAGAGTCCATTTGTCTCTATATACCACATAAAGCAGGCATTTACCATTCTCTCTGATTTTGTGCAGACAGCTAGTCAGAACAATGCAACAGTACTTTGTTGGGACTTTGGGATCTTTTTCTGGCTTAGGAAAGGCAAGTGTGGTTACCTTATGCCAGGAATCTGAAAACTACTCTTCTAGAAAGATTCTATTATACAGAGAGAACAGTTAGTTCATGAATTTTGCTGAAATGTTTGATCATTTCATAATGAATGAGATCTAGTCCAGCAGCACTTGTTTTGGAAAGAGCTGTTTTTAATTCTAATGTGGTGAAGGGCCCATTATAAGGATGAGAATCTTTATATTTGAAGTTTACTGGCTGCTTTTCATGTTTGTCTTTAAGCCCAGGAACTTGGGGGAGTAAGAAGATGCTGAAGAGATTATAGAGTTCCCCCAAGAGCATTGGCTATTGCGGTTGAGTCTGCAATAATGTGCCCATTATATTCCAGGACTGCTGAAGGGTGCAATGTACAAGCATTCCCTGGCTTACATAATACTCGACTTATGGAAATTCGACTTTATGTAAGTTTTTACTGGCTGGTGCAAACTTGTTTTTTTTTTTGGTAATTCATTCCAAGACCTCAGAAGTTGAAATTTTCGCTATATAGCTAAGCTATTTATCTCTCTAAAAGGTCATTTTTATAATGGAAATTGCAGTACACTCCTTGTTATCATATGTTCTGTTATAAAAATCAATTTTGAATGCCTTTGTGATGTTTTTCTAAAACACATTACTGGAGGCCACTACCATAAACAATAAAAACAATTTGCACTTTCCGGTCTATTAGTGCAATCTATTATAAAAGGGTAGTAAACTCAATCTTATTGCATTTGTGATAATACCGATAACTGGAATTCTGTGAGTTTTTACATTATGGTATTATGGTGAAATGAGTTCCCTTTATGTTTATAAAAACATAAATAAATTTTCAGAATCTTCTCTTCATTCCTATTTACTTATTACAATGGTGAAGAGAAAGTGACCAACGGAAAGTGCAAGTGGTGGCAGGGCTAGGAAAAGAAACAAAATTGATTTAGAAATGAAGATGATTTAAGAAGTACGAAGCAGGACAAAGTTTGTCATCTATTGCACGGGAATTAGGTCTCACTGCTTCAACAGTGAATAATATTTTAAAGGACAGTGCACATATAAAAGAACATGTTAAAGGATCAACGCATTTAAGATCAACAGTGATCACAAAACAGTGTTCAGATGCTATATTGAAGATGGAAAAACTGTTAATAATGTGGATGGAAAATCAGATTCAGAAGAAAGTGCTCCTGAGTCTAATGGCCATTCAAGCAAAAGCAAGAAGTATTTATGAGGACATTAAGGATAATGTATGGCAAACCCCAAGCCAAGTTCGTGACAAGCAACGGGTGGTTTAATAGGTTAAAGCATCACACTTCTTTCCAAAACATTAAAGTATACGGTGAAGTCGCCAGTGTTGATTCTGCAGCTGCAGAGAAATTTTGTGATGTGTTGGAAAAAACCCCTTCTAAATCTCCACAGCCCTCAACTTCCATAGTGACATGCTTATCAGCTGGAGAGTTAATTCTGACAACGATGCTTGAAAGGTAAAACTTGCTGACATTATGCCTGTCTCCTCTCTCTTTTTGTAATTTTATAATTTTGAAATTTTTTTAATTTTGTACACTTTGAAATTTTTCCTGTGAATGAGATAAAAAAATTGAATAAATAATTCTATTTACATGTTCATCAAACATATCTTTATTGCTTTAATAAAATTCAGCATGCATAGCAGCAAGTGCTGCATAAGCATTTAGGGAAATTCTGACTTACGTAGAGTTTTGCGGAACGCAACATTTATCACTATATATTTCCCCTTCGTTTTCCAGATTTTGTCTCAGACAGCTTTAGTGCAAGTCGACTAGGTAATACTAGAGTAAAGCAGAACCACGATTCCTTTTGGCTCTGATGGTGAATATGGAATGCTTTGACTTGTGCATGTTTGAAGGCTAAGAGATTGGCCATGGTAGGATATCATAAGAATATTCCCAAAGGTTTTGGAAATGGGGAAATTTCCAAAACCTTTGGAATGCATGCAGCTGCATCATTGCTAGCTCCTGATTGACTGTACTGATGTTAAACTGTGCCAAGTGTTGAAAGGCATTCCAGTTGGCCTGATCAACCTTCAACTGTGGTAAAAGGTAGACATGCCTCCAGTAAGTAGGCTGGTTATCATGGGGAAGTTATCACTTCCATAGAGGTTCTCCTCCACCTCCCAAATGAGTGAAGGAAGTAGAGAATATAGAAAGATCAACGGCAGAGAACATATGGGTAAGCACATGGAAAAAAGGTGTTAGTTCTCACATTTAGAAGGGAGAGGTTGTTGTCAATGAGCATATGACATGTGATGCTTTATGACACATCCCCCTTCCATTAATGTCAGAACTACCTCACAGGATGTTATGTCCACTGAAATTACTAAGGAGTAAGATGGGGTGGGCAGCACAATGAGATCATCAAGGTCTTTCTGGGAGATGTCAGCCCAGGTAGCAAATAAACTGAACAGACTATTAATAAAACCCTACCGTAAGGCAAATTGCTACTGCTTCTATGTTGTGGATACTGGAACAGATTTAAATGGGGTGTTGTTGTTGCCCAGAAGAATAGCAATTTCTCCGTGGGCAGGCCATTTTCAGAATGGTCTGCTCACGGAGGAGTTGCTATTCTGCCCTTACGTATTGACATGGAGGAGTTGCTATTCTGTCCTTTCACGACAGTAGTACCATGAAAAAAATTGTTTTCATTTGCCTTCAAATGTGTCTCCTGCAAGCAAAAGCAAATTGGCTCATGTTTTTGCAGGAGGGCCTTGATTGTCTTCAGTATTCCACCAGAATTCACAACACTTCCACTAGGAATTTAGCCATTCTTTTTGCCTGGTGGGTCTGTCAGGCAGCTTCCAAAGTGCTCAGGGCTTACTTTTCTCAGTCTTTGATTTATCTCTTTTTGAGAAGTATGGATGCTATTCTGTGTCTATTTCTTGCTCTGTGAAAGGTTCCAAGACTGAATTATGTAGTACCTTCATTTTTTCTTGAGAACTAGGATGTACTTCAGGCTTCTTATTCTTTTCTTCTGTAATTTCTTTTGTAGGATTCTTTGCTGCTCAATCAGCACTTTCATTACCATCGATGTCTGCATGTACTGGGATCCAACAGAAATTTACTTGCCTTCTTTTGCTTTTTAACTTCACAAGATGAGCTTGTATCTGGTGAAGGATGGGATGTGATGGAGTCTACTTTCATTGTTTGTTTGTTATTTGGTTTTTAGGAGCATTAGCAACTAAGGCCATATTGCTCCGGGATATGCGGTGGTCATTCCCTGACTTTTCCGCATCCACCGTATTTGGCGGTGATGGGCTCGAACCCCGGTCTAAATCAAGAAGTGTGTGCTATGCACTGCTGCTCCTTCCCACCTGGCTACGGAGGCACCCCCACTTTTATTGGAGAGCATGTATTGCACTTAATGAATCTGTGTATATGAGATGTTTCAGAAGAGGAGAGGATGCAACATATTTTAAGGCTGTTAATAGCGCAAATAGCTAATGCATTGGTTTGGGAGTGGCTGTGAGATGACAATGTGTGGAAGGACCACTGCAGCACCCACTTGAGTATCTGTTTTAGAGCTGTCTGTATATATTAACCCCTGGCTTGTAGCCGTGAAGGGAGTTGTATACAGCAATGTGCTTTCTGTGTATAATAAAGAATTTGAAGATATTCAAAGAACTGTGATGAGTGGGCTGCATGCATCTGTTTTACGTTGACATTTGCCAGAATGCTTTTTCCTCACTGTTGAAAAGTGTCACAGTTAGGCATGAAAGTGTGTCATGGTGGAATAGTTATGCTATTATCCTCACATACATTGTCAAAATTTAGGCCCCACTTTGAAACCAGTTCTTTAAGTCGTATTCCAGCTGGTTTATTTACTGTAGGTTTATTGCTGTAAAGGTTCTCCCACTGTGGATTGAATAGATACTGCCAAGTAGGATGATGAGGAAGACTTCGGATTTTAATAGCATAGTTTAACAGCAGCATTTGCCTCCGGAGATATAGTGAAGGCTTGTGGGCCTCTGCATATAAGCTTTGTACTGGCGAAGTCCTATATGCCCCTAAGGAAATTCGTAAAGCACTCATGTATGGAATCAAGCCATTTTATGACATGTGGTCTACATGAGTTATACACAGGAGCTCCACAGTCTAGTCTTGATCTGATTATGGCACACTTAGAGAGGAAGTAGTGTGAACTGATCAGCTCCACACATTGCAGAAAGAATTCTGAGAATATTTAGTTTTTTCAGGCACATTGTTTGGAGACATTTGATATGTTCCAAAAAGCTAAGTTTTTATCGAGAATCAGGCTAAGGAAATGTATACTATTTTCTAGAGGTATCAGCTGTTTTTCTAGTCTTATTTCTGGATCAGGGTGCATTTTTCACTTTCAATAGAAATGTATGGCCATTGTTTTTTGTCCACAATTCCATTTTTTTAACTGTGCTTTGTAATTGCCTTTAAATCATGTTCATGTTTTGTGAATGGCATGAAATTTGTTGTTGGAGTGGGATTTATTGGCGCAAGGGCTGCTATGACCATATTGCGCCTAATGGCATGAAATGGTAACATCATCTGCATAAAGGAATGTTTAAACTGTTTTCAGTAGGTCTTTTGTAATAGAATTTATTTTGATTGTGAACAAAGTTGCACACAGCACTGAACCCTGAGGAACTGCTTCTTGTTGAATATATGTTTGCGACAGATTGTTTTGATATTTTACTTGGAAGGTTCTGAGCTTCAGAAATTTTTTTATTAAAATTAGTAGATGTCCCTGCAAACCAATGTTGTCGAGATCATTCAGAATGCCATATCGTCGGGTAGTGTCGAAGGCTTTTTTCATGTCGAGACTGATCATGATTAGATGCTCATTCCTTAGAAAAGCATTGCAAATATTTGCCACTGATTTTATCACAGGGCCCAGATCTTTTTTTGTAGAAGCTATACTGATTTGTGTTTAATAAGTTATATTTTTCCAAGAACCAGGTTAGTCAGTTATTCACCATTTTCTCAAGGGTTTTCCCATGGCAACTTGTTAGAGATATTGGTCAATGGCTCGTGGGGATCGTATGATCTTTGCCAGGTTTAAGGAAAGTGATGCCAGAAGTTTGGAGTTAGTGATGCCAGGAGTTTGGATAATAGTTTTCGATAAAAATTCTATTGTACAATTTTCAGTAATGTATTTAGAGATTTTTGACTAAGTTGCTGTATCATTTGATAGTGAACAACATTGGGTCCTGCTGCACTCCTCCTTGACTTAGCCAGAGCTTTCTGCATTTCTTCTATATTGAAAGGCTAGTTCTATGGGAGATGTTTGCTGGTATCGAAGTTTAGTTTGTATTTTTCTGCTACAGATTTCGTTTTCTGAAAGGATGGGGTATATGCTGATACTACCGATATTCTTGCAAAAGTAGCTGCAAGTATGTTTGCGATTTCTTGGAGTTAGTGATCTCCCGTTAATTCAAGTTTATAAGTGAAGTTGGTACTGAAAGATATTTCCCATTAAGTTTTCTGATTTATTCCATATAACATGAGGATCTGTATTTCTGTTAATTGTGGAGGCAAAAAGTATCCATGATTCCTTTCTACTCCTACACTGGATATATCTGGCTCTAGCTCTGGCTTTTTTAAAATTTGTGAGATTGGCAGAGGTGGAATACTTTCAGAAGAGATTCCAAGCCTTGTTTCTCTTCTCTCCTGGCCAAACTGCATTCATCATTCCACCACGTTGCGGGATGTTTATAATACTTTCCAGAAGACCGAGGGATTGTAGCTTCAGCTGCCATTAATATTGGGTTTGTGACATGAGTTATAGCATTGTCTAGTGCCTCCGTAGCCAGGTGGGAAGGAGCAGCAGTGAGTAGCACACGCTTCTTGATTAGACCGGGGTTTGAGACTGTCACCACCAAATGCGGAGGATGCGGAAAGGTCAGGGAATGACCACCGCATATCCTGGAGCAATATGGCCTTAGTTGCTAATACTTCTAAAAACCAAATAACAACAACAACAACAGTTATAGCTCAGACACAGCAGGGATTTGTTAAGGGGAAGTCTTGTCTGACAAATTTGATTGGATACTATGATGTAGTCACAAAGGAACTGGATGCAAAGAATAACTTTGATATCATATATTTGGATCTTAGAAAGGCCTTTGATACTGTTGCACATGGAAGACTGCTGCATAAATTGGAGCAGTGTGGCAATGGAGGCAAACTGCTGCTATGGATAAAGGAATGGTTGAGTAGGAGAAGACAGAGAGTGGTAATCAATGGACACTGATCATTGTGGACTAATGTTATTAGTGGAGTCCCTCAGAGTTCAGTGCTGGGTCCAATGTTGTTTTCTGTATTTATAAATGATATTGATGGTATATCACGCTTAATGTCCAAGTTTGCAGACGATACGAAGGTTGGCAGGGTTGTTAATGACACTAATGACAGTACACTGCTGCAACAGGATCTAGAAAAGTTGAGCAGATGGGCTGAGAGGTGGCAAATGAAGTTTAACATTGACAAATGTAAAGTGCTGCATATGGGAAGCAGTAATCCCAGAGTAACGTATCAATTCTGTGGTACTACACTGACAGTGGTAGAGAATAAAAAGGACCTGGGGGTAATTGTGGAGGCAGATATGAAGTTTTCTGAGCAGTGCAGACGGTCTGCAAGAGTAGCTCATGGTGTCTTGCCAATGATATACAGGAATTTTTCTAGCAGGGATAAGGAGGTGATTATCCCCTTATATAAGGCAATGGTCAGGCCACTCCCTTGAATACTGTAAAGAGGTCTGGAGGCCTCATTTTAAGAAGGATGTAGAGCTGTTGGAATGAGTACAGAGAAAGGCAACAAGATTAGTGAACAGAACAAAGGGTTGCTCTTACGAAGAAAGGCTTAAGTTTTGCAAATTACAGTGTCTGGAGACAAGACAACTGCGAGGTGATCTGATTGAGGTGTATAAAGCCTTGAAAGGTTTGAGCATGCTTAATGCGGATGGGATTCTTCCTCTTGCTTAGAATAATCATCTGAGAGGGCATAAATTCAAATTGAGGAAAGATGGTTGTAGGATAGATGTTTGGAAGTTTGCCTTTAGCCAGTGGGTGGTTGATTCCTGGAACAAACTTCCATCTGTCGTTGTAGAAGTTGATAGCTTAAATAGATTCAAGGCAGAACTTGGCAAACATTTGGAGGGAGGGGATGGGTGAAATAAGGTTTTTTTTTTTTTTTTGGCTGATCCTATATAAGCTTGCTTTCTTGCATCATGTGCCCTTGCTAATGCTAATAAGGCTTTCACAATGACCTTTACATTGTTTGCCTTGTGAATCCAGAAGTTTTTGAAAATCAACTGTTTTAGTATTAGAATTATCAGTGGCAAATGATGCAAAAAAGCAAATCTATACACCATCGGGCAAAAAAAAAAAAACTACGACATCTCCCATTTCACTTTTTCATTTCCTCCAATAATTTGTCAAGTTCTCCCTTGAATTTATTTAAACTATCAATTTCCACAACAACAACAGGTGGCACTTTGTTTCTATCTGCTCAACTTTTCTTGATCCTGTTGCAGTAGCGTACTATCATTACTTGTCATTAAGAAAGTCATCTAATAATGGACCGTCAGTGAAAAATACAGAAAACACCAATGGGCCCAACACCGAACCCAGGGGGAATCCAATTTTCCCCTATAGAACAGAAGTTAAACTAACAGAACAGGTCTCTTTTTTTTTTTTTTTTTTTTTATGTAAACCCCAAACACAAGAGGTGTTAGAACCTATAGTGCTTAGTACCGTGCTTGGGTTGGAGGTTGAGAAGACGAAAGAAGACTGTTGACATTGGACTTGAACTTCTGCACACTGTAATTTTCAGGAAATACGTATGAAGGAAGGTTGTTCCAGAAAACAGCAGTTGAATGAATAAACGAGGAAGATGAAAAGTTGGTTCTGTGTGTTTGAAGTTGGACAGTAAATGGATGTTGGCTGGTGGCGGCACGTGTTCAGACTGTTTTGAAAGAGAGAGCAGGAATTATAGAAGCTAATTCAGAAGAACAGTGCCCATGGAAGTATCTGTAGAAGAGGCATGCAGCAGAAACAGTACGTCTATGAGACAGCGAGTGCAGAGACTCTGTTAGAGATGAGTCATTAATTAACCTAACTGCCCTCTTCTGAACAATATTCCATGGCAGGGCGGATTTGCGATTTATACAGAGTGAGCAGCTGTTTGGAAGAAAAGTAACGCCAAGAGCGAAATAGAAAACAAAGTTTTTTAGATGCGGAAGAAGCAATATTTGTAATGTGCTTGTGCCAAGAGAGATTAGAAGTCAGGGTAATCCCCGAAAGAGATATATCATTTTGCCTAGAAATCGGAGTGTCACTAAAGTTAAGCACAGGAGCAGAAGAATCCTTTTTGCGAGATATAAGACAAGACTGAGTTTTAGAAGGGTTGAAATCAACTAAGTTGCTTTGCACCACTGAAAAATTACCAGAAGATTGGCATATAAGGAATTGGTAGCAGATTTTCGAAAAGTTGAAGCTGATTGAGCAGGACAAGGTTTCTCAAAATGGAAGTGGAATGCAATGTGCTATCATCGGCAAAACTGTGGATAGGATTTCCAGTCAATGGAAGAAGGTCATTAATATACAAGAGGAAAAGAGTGGGGGAAAGAACTGAACCTTGGGGGACACCGGCAGTAGTGGAGAAATTAGAAGACAGAGAGCCATCTACCATCACCCTCAGTGAGCGATCAGAGAGAAAACTGGATAACCAATTACTAAAAACAGTTGGCAAACCATAAGATGGAAGCTTGTTTAGAAGACCTTTATGCCAAACACGATCGAAAGCCTTTGAGATATCAAGAGCAACTACTTGTGTTACACCGAACCTTTCCATTCAATTAGTCCATAAATGGGTAACATAAGCCAGAATATCACCAGTGGATCGACACTGATGGAATCCATACTAGTGATCGTTGATCAGACGGAAGGTTTCTAGGTAGTTTAAAATTTGGCGGTTAATCGATTTCTCCATTACTTTAGAAAGTAGAAGTAATTGCAATGGGACGATAATTGGATGGGAGGGATTTATCACCCTTTTTAGGAACTGGCTGGATATGAGCAAATTTCCAAGCAGAAGGAAAAACACCTTTGGAATAAGAAAGTGAAAAAAGGCGGCAAAGAATAGGAGTAAGTTCAGGAGCACAAGTTTTGAGAACAAGTGGAGAAATACCATTGGGACCAGGAGCTTTCTTAGCATCAAGATTCGTGATTCTGACATCCTTTTGATGGGAGACCACAGGAGGCATTGAATGGAGCGTGTTGGGAATAGTGGGAGGTGTTTTACCAAGGTCGTTAATGCATGAGTTGAAAGAAAAATGGGATGCTAGCAGGTCAGCTTTATCCTTGGCTGAAGTGACAACAGAGCCATCTGGTTTGGACAGAGGTGGGAGCAGAGATGGGCAAAAGTTGCAGCCAATAGCTTTGGCAAGAGACTAGAATGCTCGGCTACCATTAGGGCAAGAAGCAAGTTTTCTACTCTTAGCCTGTTCAAACTCTAGTTTGGACTGGTTAATAACTGCTTTACGATTGTTGAGAGCTTTGGTGTAGGCAGAAAATGAAACTGAAGAATTAGAAACCAGCCAATTACGATATGCAACATTCTTCTCTTGAACAGCCTTAGCACATTTATTGGAAAACCAAGGTTTAGATAAAGGACGAGATTTTAAAGTGGAGTGTGGGATAAAGGATTCCATTCCTGCGAGCATAATTTCACTGACATGATCTGAGCAAACGTTGACATCAGAACTTTTGAAACAGTAATCCGACCAAGGAAAGGAAGAAAAGAAGTCTCACAGGTCATCCCATTTTGCATTCTTGTAATGCCAAACAACAAGGTTGGGAATAGCCATGAGATAAAGGCTCCATTGGGGAAGAAACTCACCAAGTTGTGATCTGAAGTGCCTAAAGGACCTCTCACTTCGACCGTGTACTTAGAAGGGTTGTTTGTGAGAAAAAGATCAAGCGTATTGGCTGTATGATTAAGATTGTCCGGTATACTTGTAGGTAAATGAACAATCTGTGCAAGATCATTAGTAATTGCAAAAGCCTCAGCATCTCGACCAGCTGTGTCGGTGTGACTAGAAAACGGAAACCAGCTGGATTTGTGAACATTAAAATCACCAAGGAAAATTACCTCACTGTTAGGAAAGTTGGATTGGAGAAAGTCAAGTTGCAAAGAGAGGAAGTCAAAGAGCTCCAAGTGATTAGTGAAGTTGGGAGAACGGTAAAGACAGCAGATGAATTTGACACAATGAGGTAGAGAGATTTTAAGCCAGAGAAGAATTGCCAAGTCTCTGACAGGGAATATTAGAACGGACATATGCACAAGGACCACCTTTGAGGCAAAAAGAATCATGCAGCGAATAATTTGGGCATCTGAGATGAGCAGTAGTTGAATCAACTGATAACTGAGATTCTGTCAGAAAAAGTACATGGGGTTTGGCAGACTGCAAGTGGAAATGGACATCGTTGAGATTAGAATTGAGACCACGTATATTTGCGAAATGAATTAGAAAGTGCTTGGGAGGTTTAGATCTTTTTGCAGATAAGCTTGCTCTATTAGTTTGACAATTCATGGTGTATTCAATAGTAAGAAAAAGTGGGTGGGACATGCTGTATGAAATAATGAAATTTTTGGATAAGGCATACACATGGTAAGAATATACCCAGATCCTTGACATAACGTGGCCGCGACAATGCTCCCCGCATACACACTACTCGGACTCCCTCCAGTCACTATCTGGCAGAGTAGAGGTAGCAAGATTATACACTAGCTGATCCGGAAGCCTCCTAGAGAGTTACCAATAGGTTTGGTCCGGTGTACTAACTAGCAGCCGGCCTGCGAACACCGTTTTAGAGCTGTACCCTTGAAATGTAAGGAATATTGGATCTCACCACGATGTTCATCATAACCTCCAAAGTCATCAAACATACTGCATGATGGAAGAGATGGGGAAGGGTTGACCGGAACTTAGCTCTAGAGACTAACATGGGTTCCACCACTTCAAGCCTCCAATAAGCAAAGTGGTGGTATTGCACCGGTTGATGAATCATCTACCATCTAGTACTGCCTGGTAACATAGAGGGGCGATGTTCCTCCATGTGGTGTGGGCGCCACACCTCGACCCCTGCTTACATTGGTTCACACCTGGATGGTCACCCACCATGTACTTGTGCATGGAGGTTATACCCAGGATTACAAACAGTCCTACCATCGTGAAGGTGCAAGCAGAGGATTTGGCTGTCACAGACTGTCCGGACTTTGCCGAAATTGAGTCCACTTGACTTGAGTGTTACCCGAATATCAGTTCCATCAGAAAATCTAAAACAAAAACTTAAAAAAAAAAAAAAAAAAAAAAGTGCTTAAACAAAATAAATGTACAAATAAAACTTCTGAAATTGCAGACTGTGCTTATTTGTAAAAAACTTTAATAAGAAATTTAGCATCACTGGGAATGAAAGGGATTTTCCCAAAAGAAAAATAAAAGGAAATTTATGTTAGAAAATTTGATAATCACAAAATCAATAAAAATAATAGTAGATGATAGAGATACTGAAGATATTTGGGTTGTTCTATGCAGTGTAAGTTGTGCAGTATCTATAGGCTTATGTTTTTCTCGACACAGAGACCACTGGCTTAGTTAGGAACTGGGAATGAAAGGGATTTTCCCAAAAGAAAAATAAGAGGAAATTTACATTAGAAAATTTAATAATCACAAAATCAATAAAAATAATAGTAGAGATACTGAAGATATTTGGGTTGTTCTATCCAGTGCAAGTTGTAATCTATGTGCAGTTTAGGCTTATGTTTTTCTCGACACAGAGACCACTGGCTTAGTTTGGAGGTTCTCAAAGCATGTCAAATGCAACCTCCCCCCACCCAATTCATTTCTTTTTTGGAGGGTTGGGAATTTTATTTTATTAATATAAAATTAATAAAATAAAATGTTTTCATCAATTTTATTTCAATCTTTGAGATTAAATATATTGAAGTATACTAATTTATAAAAGTATGTGTATAAATTATGTCAAATCTTTATTTGCACTAGTTACAGAAGGGTGGGGATGAAGTTTCTGAAATAGTTGAAGGAAGGTATAAAAGTTAGAAACCTCTGCTTTAGTTTCTATGACCAGTACTTGTTGAAATGTATCCAAGCAGTTATATTTTGTGCTTTTGTTCTTTGTTCCTTGTATGTAGACTCACTGCATGTGAACAAGGAATTGGCAAAGGTTCTATAATCTAATGCAGAAAATAAAACACTCATTATCATGATGTAATTAAGGGGGCAAATTCATTTTGCCTTGTGTTTTCAAGTTATAAAGTTCATTTTAAAATTTAAAATATAGAAGGGGAAGAGTCCCCCCCTTTTTTTTTTCATAATCGAAATGTTGAATTATTTATTTAAATTAATGCAAATGACATTAGAATTCCACCACTTATAAAATGTAAGATTTCTACCCTTTCCCCTGTAGTACTGTTTGACATCTGATGCATTTGGAGAAAAAAAAAAACATTCAGACAAGCTCCAAATTTCCAAAAAAACATTCTTAAAAGCAAATAGAGTAAACTGTCGAAATAAAGGCATCCCAAATAATGGAACATTCAAGCTAGCAGCAGATTCAGATCGGATGTTTACATACAGCACAAATGTCTTGCAGTGCAGAAAAAATAAAACGGCAAGTCACGTTAGTCACTTTGAATGTGAATTCTATACTGATATCACAGATTATACAGCTGTTTTACATTTATTTTAAATTAAAAACCCCTCACTATGGCTCCTAAAGTCAATAAACCTCATACAGAGAAGAAAAGAAGAACAACATTAAAGCTTAGTGACAAACTTGATATAATAAAGAAAACAGAAAGGTACATAAAGTAGGAGTGTATTAGTGGCAGAATATAAAACTGGATTGTCAACATTGTATGATATTAAACATTCAAAAGCACAAACTTTTAGAATTTAATGAATGTTCAGAACCTAACACAATAAGAGAGCTGATAGAAAAATTTTACACAAGCCAATAGAAAACTTAGATAAAGTGCTGCGTGAGTCATTTTTATTGGAATGATCGGAAGGAATGGCTATATATATCAGGGTCAAAAATTATTGCCAAAGCAATATATTTTAAAGAAAAAAATGGGCACTGATATAACAATTGCTTTTACTGATGAATGGTTAACTAAATTTAAGATAAGGCACATAATTTGAAATTTAGATATTGTGGGAGAAAAACAGTCTGCTGACACAGAGTGGCTAAAGAATACAGTGTGACAGTTGAGAAGCTTACCAAATATTCAATGCTGATGAAATCAGTCACCAGTGGAAATGTTTGCCACAAAAAACAAAAAACATTTTTTCTTTGCAGATTGCAAAGCAAAAAAGTGCAACTCGTTTTAAGCAAAATAAAAAAGATTGACAGTTCTTATGTGTGCAAATGCATTAGGCCAACACAGAATTCAGCCTTTAGTAATTGGTAAATCATCATCATCCATGAACCTTGAAGGGAATTGTGCATTTGCCTGTGACTTCTAAGGCCCAAAAAATGCTTGGATGGATAAGAAAATTTTTCAAGATTGGTTCACTCGTGAATTGTTCAGCAGTTTGAAAGAATTTATATATAGGGAAGAGTCCAAATTCTAAATGTGTCTTACTTCTTGATAACTGTAGGGCCCATCCTCATGAATCCAAATTAGTTTCTGATTGTGGAAATATTTTTTCCTGTTATTTACCATCCAATGTCACTTCTCTCATTCAGCCCATGGATCAAGGAGTTATCTAAAATTTTAAATGCCACTACACGAATGATTTTATGAAACAAATAATTAGCAAGGATATCCCATTTTTCACAATTAAAGATGCAATATATTCTATAGAAAATACTTGTGTTTTTAAGATACTGTAAAACCATCACTCTTGTGAGAGCATGGAGGAAATTATGGCCAGGTGTCACATCTGCCGACTTACCATCTGACGATGATATTGGTTTTAACGTATGGTCAAGGCAAAGCAGTAATGAAGAAATAATGCAAACAGTTCAATCTACCACAACAGAAAATTCTTTACATAGACGAAGTTGGAGATATTGATGCATGGCTTGTTGTTGATAATGAGGTTGAATTATCACAATCTTTATCAGATCAAGAAATCATTGATAGTGTTGTTACCCCTGAGAAACTCAATGATGCACTTTGTTCAGATGTAGATGAGGACATTGAAACAACTGAAAAGATAACTTGGGCTGTTTCAGAATCAAGCATAGAAAATATTCTTCATTTATTTTTAACAAAATCCAAGCTTTACTATAGAAGAAGTAATACAAATGCATTTGCTGTGAAATACTAGGATAAAAAAAAAAAAAAAAAAAAACGAACATCGATGAGATAAAGTGATATTAGAAAATTTTTGAAAAACACAGTTACTATTCCTAAAAAAACCATCAAGAAAATGTACTCTCTACTCTCTACTACAGATGAAGCATTAGAAGAAATGGCACCCTCTACATCTAAAGCAGACACATTCAGAGGGGATCAACTAGAATAGAAATTTTTCCCCCTTTTTATGTTTATATACTAAAGCATGTTTATGATTACACGATTTTTAATTTACACGATATTTAATTTTTTTGTGTGCAGTTAATAAAATTTCATTCTTAATCTCTCTATTTCTTATTTAGCCTTATTATTTCGGCATTAAATATAATAAAAATAAAATTTTCTAGATAACAGAAAAATCAAAATAACACCTTCAATCTCTGAAGGTGCCATTATTTTGAGTCTACTGGAATAAGAGGAATTAACCATTTGAACCAAATAAATAAATTACAAACTGGATACTATTACTTTCCAAGACCATATCACCGATTTTGTGATATGGTCTTTTTGTTTTTTATTTATTGATGTGGACATAAGAATCTTATGTCCACATCAATAAATAAAAAACATAACAACACATGCATATTTGAAAAATATAAAAATTTGATGAAATCCATAAAAAAGTCAACTTGTCAGGAAACTGTAACACACAAATTACCAGCTAAGTTTGCATTTGTTATTTGTAGCTTGAAATCTGGAAGGTTAAATACATCTGGTTTAAATGTTTTGTCATTAAGGATTCCAGGTGACTACGGATCTTTTACTTTCACACTTGAGAGAATAACTAATGTACAAAACCAGTAAGAGAAAATAACAAGAAAGTCTATTAATGTTTTGGATTTTGAACCACAGTATGCTATTAGAACTGTTTAAGCCATTAATTTAAGCCACCAATCTTTAAAGGAAATATTCAAGTTCACAGAATGACGAAGTCATTCTGTAAGTATAATGAATTTAGAAGTGAGGATGGCAAACCACTGTTTAATGAAAAGCAAATATTTGTGCATACAATCTAAAGTAGGACTGATGTAGAATTAGTGTTATAAACTGCTAGAAAAATTTCCTATAATCATGTAGAACCAGAGAGCTTATTTAAGGCCAAATGTCTTGGTAAAATCGGTGGCAAGGGACTATTATTACTTTTTCAAATTAATAAATTAATTTAAATTTAATTATAAATTAATACTTATAATACTTACGTTAGGAAATGCATCTTTACTGAGTTACTGTGACAAACATACTATATAGGTTAAGTTCATAACCTATTTCAAATAGAAAGGTGTACATCCATTTTTAATATACCAGATTACAATGACAACCAATGAGGCTGATCAATTTCTGTATATACTGACTTGTAGAACATTTGTTGCACAAAAAACATATTTCAAAGGCAAAAAAAAAAAAAAAAGAAAAAAAAAAGTGGGTAAAAAGTGTAGATATTCTTTAAGGTCACATTTATCATTTTTAATACAGTATGAAAAATATTACTAAAGAGAAAATATTGTAATCTTGAATCACCATCTGTTTTTCTCCTTGGTGTAAACTTTATGCAATATAAGCTATAAATAAAAAAGTTGTCAATTTATTTCTACAGGGACTGATACTGCAGCCCCATTTTTCTTAAAGAAAGAATTGATTTTCAGTTGTTTAATTTGCTTTTCTTTCTCTTTCTTTGTAAAAGGAAATTGCATCTGCAATCTTCTTTGTCACGGCACAGTTATAATCATTGCAGGATGCTTTTCAGAGGCAATTATCATAGCTTGATTTATCATGTGAAAGCATTTTACATGTTGGGCCTGTTTCTGGTGAAGATATTTCTAGTATTTTTAAATTATTCTTGAAAATATTTAAATAATTGAAACTAACAATAAGCTTTAATTGAAACTAACAATAAGCTTGCAATGAAATTTACAAGAAAGCAAGAAATTCTCAAAAAATACACAAAGTCAACTGATTTAAAGTAATATGACCAGATAAAAATTATTTTATACCTGAAAACCAGATCTAAAGACTTCCAATTACAGTTGGGTCTCCATATTCGCAGGATCTGTATTCATCGATTTGTGTTTTTGCATGGGCAGTTGTGAAATTTATCATACTAAAAATTTGGCTGCTGCTTGCTGCAATCACCCTGAAGATGCATGTGGTGGGACACGTGCACATTCAGTCTCTCAGTGAGCATCATCCAAGTAGGACAGCTTGTGACCTTTGTGTGTTGTGTGTATTTTCACTAGGCTACTTGGGCTTAAAATATTAGTGCTTATGTGAAGAATACCCATGGTTCTAAATGAAGTGCATCAAGTGATGGAAAAAAAGCCTAAAAGGGCCAAAAAAGTGATGACTTTGAACTAGAAAGTGCAGATTCTAGATAAATGTCGAGAAGGGCTCACATACGTGGCCATAGGCCACATGTTTGGTATCAATCAAAGTACCATATAATACATAAGGAAACAAGAAACTGAGATCAGAGAGGCAGTGCAAACTGGCGGAATTCTTACTGCTAGATACACAGCTTATGAACATGATAAAGTGATATTAAAAATGAAGAATGCAACTTTCATTTGGATCTAAGACCAGCACAAGAAAAATTTGCCTGTGAACATTGGTAAGATTTCCACTAAGGCCCTTGTTCTTTAAAACAGATTTAAGCTGCAAACCCCCCTTTACCAGCGGCACTGTGGAAACCACTTTCATTGCCACCCTTTACTGGCAATGAAATTCAAGAGGCTTTGTTCACTCTATAATGTAAAGATTACGGGTGAGTCTGCTTCAGCTAATCACTAGGTTGCTGAGGCCTACCCTGCGCAACTCATGAAGCTCATCAAGGAGAAGGGATATAAAATTGAATAGGTTTTCAATACCGATGAGACGGCATTATTCTGGAAGAAATATAATGCCGTCTATTCTGCTAGTTTGCAGCAATGCACAGGCCATATGACAAAGCCCGGCCCAATTTTCTGCATGCAGAACCCAGGACATAATAAGAATATACTGGCTGTATACTGGATGCGGAACACAAAGTCTGGACGATGAAGAACCACTTCTTAAACTGGTTCCACCACTGCTTCGCAGAAATAATTGAGTTGGCCAGGAGAATAGGGGGCATAGGTTTCGAGGATATCAACAATTTAATTGATGGACAGGCAACAACACTAATGGATGATGAACTCAAGGAGCTGTTTTTGTTCCAACCTTGAGGATGAGAACCACGCCAAGTGAAGAAGTTCGACTTGGAAAACCTAGTACAGGCAATGCATGATGCCAAATGCCTAGCAGGCTTCTACAAATACAACAACAACAAGATTCATGAAATGAAGTACAAGGAAAGCCTCAATGATATTTTAACACCATACGTAGCCATGTTCAACGAGTTCAAACAAAAGAAGCAACTTCTCATCACAATGTTCCTGAAAATGGGCAACTTCTACATCAACACTTAACACTCCTCATACCACCAAACCAGAAATCTCGACATTGGCCAAACCTGCTTCTCCAGCCTCTGAGACCCCTACTACTGAATCCTGCGTGCCTTTTTCTTAACTATGTAATAAAATTTTCGAACAATTAGCATTATAGACATGGGTCTAAAATGTTACTCATTAGTGTAAAACAATTAAAACCTTTTAAATACATTTAAGCATTTTTCTGTGAATTTTAAATGGTTGTGTAAGTGTTTATGCATAAGTAGACAACATCTGGGGCTATTTGGGGGAAGAGTACAGATTTTCACGGAATTTCATGTTTTCACAGGAAGTGTTGACAAGTGACTCCTGCGAATATGGAGACCCAAGTGTCAAAAGTCTCCCAAATATTTAATCAGTTAACAGATTTTGATTCAGCATTTGGAAGCTGAATCAAAACAAAATCATAGGAAAAAACATTTTTCTCTGTATAATTAAAAAAAAACTACATCTAATGAATACTTACCAACAATTAGCATTTGAATCAGGTATATCTGTCGGGGGGAAAATTGTATAAATCATGTATAAGTACATTAAAAAAAACAGTGCAATTGCAATATAACAATCTGACACTTCCATCACAGCTCAATTTGTATTTTTTTAATTAAGAAATCACCAGCACAATTACAAAATCACCAATTATAGACAAAACAAAATTAAAATCTATACAGGTTGTTTAGGTAAGTAGCAATCTTTTTTTGGTGAACAATGACTGATCATTTTTCATCTTTTTTGAGGGATCACATTTATTTTCCTGATGGTGTAGATGGGTTCAGGATTAGGTAAAAGAAATTTGTCAAAGAACACTGGTTTGATGTACAGATGCTGATTAAGAAGAATAACACCTATAAAAATATCTGGAGATAAAACAACAAATAGCAGAAACTGGATGGAGTGAGTTTGTGAGTAGTTTTATGGGAATACGTTCGAGGTTTATGAAAATACCTTAATCTGTCATAAAATATTCAGTAATAAGATGGATTTCGTATCGATACAGAGTTTACTGTATCGATGCTGAAGAAAAATAACACTGGAAGCAAAAGAGAAAAACCTACTTTTATAGATATGGAGAAAGCAATATTTCTGATATGTTTTTGCCAAGATGAAAGAAAAAATTGGTTGACCCAAGTAAAGAATTGTGCCCTTGTATGAAAAGTCTGTTATGATGGAGTTAGGGGCAGGTGTTTGCCCAGTCAACGACTTTGTATAGGTTCCATTTAGTGAGTTTCCCGGCACTGCACCTCAAGAAAGCTTCTTGTCCATAGTGCCAGTGTATTATGTTCATATCATCCGGTTTTATCAGCACGTTTTATCAAGGAGGAAAGTTTTATCAGTACGGCCAGCATTTGTAAGTAGATGGAATCTATTTTGCAGAGATGGGGCTCATGGGCTCATTTGAATAAAGATGATGCAATCATTTTTACCAGTATCATTAAGGATACTGTAAGGGTTCAGGGAAACTGCTAGTTCGGGGGGGGGGGGGGGGGGGGGGGGGGGGGGGGGAAGAAAATTTATATACGTGTTTACCCGATGATATGGATCAAAATAATGCTTGCACTCACCTCATGAATTCTTGTTTGTTGCCACAACAGCCAATGTTGATAAGATGTTATGAGGGTAGCAATATGAACATAATATCATTAGGGAGATATTAGACTTGAAGCACAGAAGGGTTGAAGGCAACCAAGTTCACAATCCTCCAATGGGGATAACCTAGAGACTGGAATTTAAAAAATTATAGTGGGTGTTTGAGTTACTGTAGTTGTCTGTACAACACAAGATTTATCAAACAGCAAAACAAAATCTAGAGTCAGTAGCAAAATTATGGATATGATTTCCAGACAATGGAAGAAAGTCACTGACATGCAGGGAAAAAAGGATAAAAGAAACAGAACCTTGAATCATTCCTGAGATATCTAGGGGAAACCTTTCCCCTGAGAAATCTAGGGGAAAAAAAAAGCCATTCTACCACTAAGAGCCACAGAAAATTATAGCTGCCTAATTGCAAAAACAATAGGATGGAAACTTAAATTTTTCTGAACTTTTCCATCTAATATCTAAGAACAATGACATAAGCCAAGAGATATTCTGAGGGCTGAAAATAAAGATATCCACACCGGAAATCAACTACTAATATAAATGTTTAAAAATGATAAGAGATGGCAGTTAATTAAGGGGTTTTATTGTGGAGTAGAACCTACCACAGGACAAAAAAAAAACAAAAAAAAAAGTGTGTATATGATACACACATTTTTATTCACACACATCATGTATCATATTCACACACATTATGTGTGAATGTGATACAAGCCCAAAATCTGGTAAATCCTAATTTTACCAATATGCCCATGGTAAAAGCCAGAATTTTACAAGAGCAATTTGTAAAAGTACAACATATCAATCCTTTTAATTTTATTTGTCACTATTACTGCTCTGATACATTAAATCATGTCATTTAACAGTTTACATTGGTTAAACACCTTACTGTATTTGAAAATTATATACAATTTGCAAATACAGTTAGGTGTTTAACCAATGGAAAATAATTATTTTTCATTATAACTGAAGTACTGCATATTAGGTGCTCCAAATATAGTGAATATATTATCCAGGAAAAAATTGATAGGAAAAGTAAGTTTATCAGCAGGAAATTATCAGCTTTCCCACCCCCCTTTTTTTTTTTTTCCTTCTTTGTTAGTTGTTGGTGTATTGGCTTCTGTGGCCATAATGCACCTCCCAAAGTTTTTGCATTTTACTCTGATCCAAGCCGAAAGCAGGATTTGAACCCGCGACCTTTGGGTTGCCAGGCAGACACTTTACCCACCTGGCTAGCCGGGTCGGCTTTCCCTTTTTGCCAGTGCCATTATCTCTTTGACAATTTTTAAACAAGGGCATAGGTGAGTGCATGGGTGGGAAATTTCTTATTCCACAAAGTAGCCTGGATAACATATTTACTATATTCTGAATAAAGTGAATTTTATAAAGTGAATAAACATTCAATCATATCAGTTTATGGTTTATGTTTCTTAGAAACAAATGTAACTGGGAGCTGGTCAGGGACTCAGTTGTCTCCTGACCTGCCAAGTGATGCACCCCCCGATTTGGGTCCCAGAAAAGAATAATCAAGTACATATTGCTCTGGTCAAAGGTGATCTAGTTTTATTAGGAGACTCTGGTTTCAGAGAAATGGGTACAATTTTTTGAAACAAATATGTGTGGTCCAGAACCAGAGTGTGTTTGCCAGGAGCAACAAATGATGTTACCAACAGACTAAGATTTTAAGGGAGGTAAAGAGAGAATTATAATTCATGTGGGGACTAACAATATTAAACAAACATGACTTGACCACCTGTTGGATAAATACAGGTGAAAAACTGCTGTGAGTTAAGTCAGAATGTATGTGTCCGCAATTCTGCCCAGACGTGATAGGAGGGATTACAGACTGAAAGCCTCGTGGATTAACTCGAGACTTAAGGCTAGAGACTGCAAGGCTCTAGGGAGGAAAGTTTTATCAGCACGGCCAGCATTTGTAAGTAGAAGGGATCGATTTTGTAGAGATGGGACTCATTTGAATAAAGATGGTGCAAGGATTTTTGTCTGTATCATTGAGGATACCGTAAGGGTTCAGGGAAACTGCTAGTTAGGGGGGAAGAAAATTTATATAAGTGTTCACCCGATGATATGGATCAAAATAATGCTTGCACTCACCTCATGAATTCTTGTTTGTTGCCACAACAGATAATGTTGATAAGATGTTATGAGGTTAGCAATGTTTCAAATGAGGAGGAAGATAAAGCTTGGGATACAAAACATAAATAACTTCAATGGGTGTGTCAGAGTAGTAAACTATAGAAGATAACTTAGTCTCAACTGTGTCTACAGTAATTTCAGGAGTGTTGTCAATAAAATGGCTGAATTTGAACTCCTGGTTAAGACAACTAATGCTGGTATAATAGGGCTAACCTAAATACATTATACATACCATAGTGGAACTCATCATCGCCAATTTCTGGGTGGTGCCACCCAGAAATTGGCGATGATATAATAGGGCTAACCTAAATGCATTATACATACCATAGTGGAACTCATCATCGCCAATTTCTGGGTGGTGCCACCCAGAAATTGGCGATGATGAGTTCCACTATGGTATGTATAATGTATTTAGGTAAGATAGGGAAGGGTCATTCTTTTTATCAAAAGCAACATGAATGCAAAGAAGAGCTTTTGGGGAGTCTGACATTACATCTGCCAGGAAAAAGAATCTGTGTGGTGTGAGTTAGTTGGAAGTTGGAATAATGAGCAAAAGTAATCTACAGACCAGAAGATTGTGAAGATTATGATGAGCATCTTTACATGCAGATGGAATGAATACTTTGCTCTGGTTCACTATAATCTGCCCCAGATTACTAATTAGCATTAGCAAGGGCACATGATGCAAGAAAGCAAGCTTATACAGCATCAGCCAAAAAAAAAAAAAAAAAAACACCTTTATTTCACCCATCCCCTTGCTCCAAAGGTTTATCAAGTTCTGCATTGAATCTATTTAAGCTATCAACTTCTACAACAACAGATGGAAGTTTGTTCCAGCAATCAACCACCCGCTGGCTAAAGGCAAACTTCCACACATCTATCCTACAACTGTCTTTCCTCATTTTGAATCTATGCCCTCTCAGGTGATTATTCTGAGCAAGAGGCATTATCCCATCAGCATTGAACATGCTCAAACAATTCAAGGCTTTGTACACCTCTATCAGATCACCTCGCTGGTGCCTAGTCTCCAGACACTGTAATTTGCAAATTTTAAGCCTTTCTTCGTAAGAGCAACCCTTCGTTCCGTTCACTAACCTTGTTGCTCTTCTCTGTACTCGTTCCAGCAGCTCTACATCCTTCTTCAAATGAGGCCTCCAAACCTGTATACAGTACTCAAGGTGCGGCCTGACCATTGCCGTATACAAGGGAATAATCAACTCCCTATCCCTGCTAGAAAAATTCCTGTATATCATTGATAAGACACCATGAGCTGCTCTTGCAGCCCGTCTGCACTGATCAGAGAACTTCATATCTGCCTGGACAATTACCCCCAGGTCCTTTTCATTCTCTACCACTGTCAGTGTAGTACCACAGAATTGATATGTTGCTCTGGGGTTGCTGTTTCCCATATGTAGTACTTTACATTTGTCGATGTTAAACTTCATTTGCCACCTCTCAGCCCATCTGCTAAACCTTTCCAGATCCTGTTGCAGCAGCATAGCATCAGTAACGCCCTTAACAACCGTACCAGCCTTTGTATCATCTGCAAACTTGGACATTAAGCTTGATATACCATCATCAATATTATTTATAAATACAGAAAACAACAATGGACCCAACACTGAACCCTGAGGGACTCCACTAATAACATTAGTCCACGATGAGCAGTGTCCATTAATTACCACTCTCTGTCTTCTGCCACTCAATCATCCCTTTATCCATAGCAATAATTTGCCACCAATGCCACACTGCTCCAATTTGCGCAGCAGTCTTCCATGTGCAACAGTATCAAAAGCCTTTCCAAGATCCAAGTATATAATATCAAAGTTATTCCCTGCATCCAATTCTTTTGTGACTACATCATAGTATCACAATCAAATTGGTCAGGCAAGACCTTCCCTTAACAAAACAATGCTGTGTCTGAGCTATAACTGAATTCTTGTCAAGATGATCCTGCAGTGCTTCTTTCACCAGTGCTTCCATTAATTTTCCTGGAACAGAAGTTAAACTCACAGGTCTATAATTACTTGTGTCAGCCTTTGATCCTCCTTTGTGAATTGGGGTTACATTTGCACATCTCCAGTCTGTGGGTACCTCCCCTGAGTCCAAGGAAGCTCTCATAATTATGGCTAACGGATTGCTTACTTCCTTTGCTGCCTCCTTCAATTTAACGGGATAGATTCCATCCACCCCAGGTGCCTTTCTTGTATTTATCTTCAACAATTTCTCCTCCACTGTACTCAGTTATTACAAGATCATCTAGCTCACTGCCAGTGTTTACTCCATCTATGGCATTCCCCTTCCTGAATAACGCCTCATGTGTGAATGTAGATGCAAAATATTGATTTAGTTTGTTAGCTACCTGAGTAGGATCATGAACAGTTGAACCATCGATATCAAGTGGACCAATTTGATTCATCCCCTTCCTTCTAGAGTTTACATAAGTAAAGAACTCCTTGCTGTTTTTCTTTGCATCCCTTGTCAAAGATTTCTTGATAACCTCCTTTGTAACTTGGTTACAGATCAACTTATATCTATCATAGGCTTCTGTGTCACATGTTAATTTATATGTATTCCATGCATTTTCTTCTCTGCCATATGTCTCATTAGTTCATCTGACATCCATTTAGGCCTGAACCTTGAACAATATTTCTTAGTTGGTATGTAAAGCCTAGTAGCCTGCAAGATAATTTCTTTGAATGCTTCCCATTTTGAGTTTGCTGTTGGTAACATCATCAGTTGGTCCCACTGTATAGAATTTAAATACTGTCTCAGACCATCTTAGTCGCCTTTATGAAAGCAATATCCCTTCCCTTTACCCCTGATGGTAGTTACCTCCTTGAGAAAATCCCACTTCAGCACACTGTGATCACTGCCACCTAGTGGTTCATTTATCTGCAGATTCTTAATGCATGAAGAATCACTGCTGATAATCAAATAAAGAGTATTCCTCCCTCTAGTTGCCTCCCGAACATGCTGAGGTAGAAAACAATCATCCAATAAATCCACAAAAGCCTTGCTAGTGTGTGAGTGACCAGCCCCCAAATTCCAGTCAATATCTGGGAAATTAAAATCCCCCATTATAAGACTCTCTGATTTACTGGCCCACTCTATTTCCCTGAACAGTTTTTTATTATATTCATCGGAGTCATTAGGCCTATAGCACACTCCTACTCTCAATTTTGATCTCCCAATGGTTATGTCACACCAAACTGACTCGACATTGCACTGTCCAGTGATGTCGACTGGCTTCACTTCCTTGGATTTTATGTGTTTCTCAACTAATAGCATAACCCCTCCTCCCTTCCTATCCTTTCTGTAGACGTTGTACTCCTCAAATTCCAGTTCTGCATTACTTATATCTGTGTGACACCACGTCTCTGATATCCCAACAATATCCGCCTTTGATGCTTTGAGCAATACCTCAAATTCATCAAATTTATTTACCAAACTCCTAGCATTGGTGTACACCCAAATATACATGCACCTGTTCTTTTTCTTAGCTACCCTAACACAACCCATGTGTTTACTTGTACCCCAATGACTCCCAGCACTCTCTGAAATATCCTGCATCCTTTTTTCCAATGCTGCTCTCATTCCAATAGAAGCAGTGCAATAATCACTTTTACCTCTGCCAGTGGCTACTGTTAATCTATTAGTCCTTGTATCCCCCAAATCTAGCAGTTTTCCAACCCACCTAACACTGCCTCGATAACATCAGCAAACATTCTTGCACCCTTTCTATTTAAGTGTATCCCATCCCTGTAGAAGCAGTCTCTCCTGTTAACAAGTACAGACCAGGTTGAAAAAAATTCTATCCGTTGAGCCTTGTACAATCTTTCCAGGGCCGAATTGATCGACAGGGCTCTCATCATATACTCCCTCCTATCGTGTCTGGGCAGAATTGCAGACACTTTCAAATTCAACCCTAATTCACGGCTTTTTTTCAACAGTGACCTGTACTTGTTAAGTAATTCCGCCGGTCTCCTACTCTTAATATCATTAGTGCCAATGTCTACAACAATATCACCTTTTGTGCCCTTAAAAGATGATATCCACACAACATCATCAACCTTTGCCACTGGCAGACATACCCTGGTCCTGTTCCACCTATCCTTTTTACAAAGCATGTTTCCCATTTCCCTGACAATAGCGTCACCAAAGGAACTAGTAGTTGTTTTGGGTTCTAGTTCCTTTGGAACCAGCGGATTCTGCCTTGGGGGTTGCCACTGTGTTGCGTGATGCCCAAGTGCAAGCTCTGGCGTTGGTGTGGGCAGCTGAGAGCTTGATGGGGCCCTCACTTTTAATCCTTCGAGGGCATCCACCCTGTCCTTCAAACTCTCATATAGGCCCATAACAACGCTGAGTTGTCGCCTGATTTCCTTACACTCCTTGCATCGCGCACATAGAAAGACTTCCCCATGGCAGTATCATGTCCCATACTTGACTGCTGCACAAACATCAAGCAAATAGTGCATTTTAAAAGGTTGTGATTCAGAGGGCAACTGCCCCCCCCTCAGTTCTCCCCTGAGCCACAGCACTCCCATTAGCTTGAGCCTTTTGCTTTGCTGCTCTGGTCTGAGCCATTTTGATTTAATTTCAATAAAATTTCAATTTCAGTACAAAATTAAAACCCTAAATCCCAACACAGTTATAAGGCTATATTTATGTTTCAGTATCGAATGTTATCTACGAAATCCCTTTATATAACTTCCGTATCAAGTTAAGTATTAATTATTTATTTTTGCTAATTATTTATGTTATGTAACCTAAGTCGTTATATGTATATAGTTAAAAGTACAATTTAATTGACAATGAAGTTCAACAAGATTAATAGATTTACTGATTAATTGACAATATTATATTATGTACTGTACTATACTAAGCTTATGCTATCTAGTTCGAGATATTTTGTATCGCGTAACAATGGCGGCAATTTACGAACGGTAAATCTACGGACACTTAAGTATCGATTAACTTCCAAATCTCGCCGTCTCAATTCAGAATAAACTAAGGATCCTGACTAGCTACTTATAGAAAATAATTTGATATAACAATTGGTTAATAAATCGGCTAAATCTGGTTAAAAAAAACCTCTCGTTCAACGGAGCTTCAACTTGTAACACGTGGATTTGATACCCTTACCGATACTAAGTAATACCTACAAAATCTCTATCTAAGTTAAACTTTAAACTAAGTATCATAACTAGGAATATAAAGCTACTCTAGAAAATAAGTTAATATGCCAATTTAAGCTAATAAAACAGAAAATAAATCCGAAAAAACTTCTCTGTTCCAGGAGCGGCAATAAGGTAGGTATTGAACCATTGAGGTTAATTATAATGGTATCTTTGAACCTAGGAGAGATTCCTGTGGATTGGAAAAGTGCCAATGCATTGCCAATACATAAAACCAATTCTAAGAATGAAGTTGGACCTAGAGACTGGTAAGTTTGACTTCACTGGCAGGAAAAAATCTTAGAGGCAATTATTAAGGGTGCAATCTAGGAACATTTCAATAGATATGGCATTCTGAAGGACATACAATCAACTAACATGTTTAACTAACTTAGCAGACTGGATTTACGGAACAATTTTGACATAGTTTATTTGGAATTTAGCAAAGAACTTGGCTTGGTCCCTCATGAGAGGTTACTGTATAAGCTTCAACAGGTTGATATTACCAGTAAGATTGTAACACAGACTGCTAGAGGCTGCAGGACAGAATGCAGAGGGTTGTGATTAATGGATATTCTTCAGATTGGTGTAATATCAGGAGTGGGGTACCTTAAGGATCAGTTCTTGGACCACTGTTCTTTCTCATTTCATAAATGATATTGACAAAGGGATAGAAGGCATAATGTTCAAATTTGCAGATGATATAGAAATTGACAGAGTTGTTAATGATCAGTGTCAAGCAGGACTACTGCAGGATGACTTAAACAGACTTCAAAGATGGCCAGAGAAGTGGCAACTATGTTTTAATGCTGCTAAATACTAGGTCTTATACTTGGGGAATAGCAACCCCGAAATAAATTATGTACTTGGTGGGGTTGAATTAAAAACAGTGGAGGAGCAAAGGGATCTGGGAGCTACAATACAGGCAGATATGAAGTTTTCTGAACAGTATAAACAGGCAGCAAGGAAAGCCTATGGTGTCCTATATTGATGCTTTATCAAACAATCTCCTATAGAGATAGGGAAGTCATAATCCTACTGTATAAGACAATTGTAAGACCACATTTGGAATACTGTATTCAAGTATGGAGACCTCACCTGAAAAAAAGACATTGAGCTCCTTGAAAGGGTCCAAGGATGGGCAACTTAAATGGTGAGATTAGCAGAAGTGTGACCATATGGGGAAAGACTCTGATTATGTGGGCTACAGAGCTTGGCAAACAGGCATCTCAGAGGTGATCGGATTGAGGTCTATAAGGCTCTGAGAGGGATTAATAAAATGATTGAGAGGGATTAATAAAATGAATGGCAGTGAAATTCTCACTGTTAAAAAGAATTCCAGAACTAGGGACAATAAATACAAATTACAGGGGTTGAGGTTTAGATTAAATTGCAGGAAAATTTCTTTTAGACCGTGAGTCATTGATTGTTGAAACAAGTTGCCCTCGCAGGTAATTGGGTCTGACAATTTGAATAAATTCAAAGGTCGACTGGATAGTTATCTGTGCAATGAGGGAAGCATATAAGTTGTATTTTCTTATCTATTTGGTGGTTTTTTTTTTGCAAAAGCCTGTGGCTTTCTTGCACTATATGGCAATTACAATTATTATTTATCCCCTCTCCCATACCTCCCAAACTAAATTCAAATGACTTTGTGAACAGGCTTAGCTTTGTTTCTTCCGATGCTGATTGTGCTGATTGCTACTGAGCAATTCCACAGCAATACTGGAACTGCTTGTAGGGGTGAAAACAAAGAGATACAGGGATTGCTCATTTCTTATAATGGTGAATCAATAAATTTTACCACAAACAGATATCATTTTTGTAAACAAAGGCTATTTCTGTCAATCGATTACTGTAACTATGGATATGACAGTTTATTTTTAAAGCAGTAATAATATAATTCATGTCCCTAACTAGTTCCTTAACTGAATAAAAATACATAAGTTGGGTGGAGAGAATAATGGATACACCTGACATGAAAATAATAGTTTCTGTTATAGCTGTATGAGAGTACATGCAACCTTCGGTTTACGAACCAGTTCCATTCCAAGACATTGTTCATTATACTTTTTGTTTGGTATGTGTATCTTGCATTCCTGAGATTTTATGATATGTATCATAAAAAGGAATTTATAGCATTAAAACCATGTACTAAACATCAAATGGTCTATACAATATATTTTATTACAATGTATGAATGCATTATTGTTTATCGTATACGATATATAACGTAAAATAAAATAAAAAAGAATGAAAAACAAGATATCGTACTTGTTAATTTTAATTAAAAAACTTTTAAACTTATTCAACTTTTATTCGTCAATATTTTCACTAGAGTTCAATATTTTCCATATAAGTGACACTAGGTGCAGATGGGGTAGATGGAAGGGCATCTGATAATGAAAAAACAGATGGGTTTTCCACTTTTTTTAAAATATGTTTTTATACAAGGTTGCAGAGTTAGATTCTTTTTTTTCTTTCTTCAAAAATCTCACTGTAGCATGCTAGACAGTCATTATTGCTTCTTTTCACTTTTGCAATTCTTTCCATATTTGGGTCTTCTTCTTCAGTGACTGCCAACCCCTCAGAAATTGATTTAAAGCTGAAGCCATTTTCTGCCTTGTAAATGTTCTGGGAAGCTGGGGAATATCAGGTTCTTCTGTTACTTCAGAATTTAGATGTGTCTCTATTTCAATTATTTCACTGGTTGTTAATTTCTTAAAATGCGAGTCCAAAAGCTTTCTCATGTCAGTCACGTCAAGGTTGAGGTCCATTTTATTGGCCAATTCAACAGTTTCCTGATAAACAGTTTCCAGCAAAGCAAAAGGCTCAAGTTAATGGGTGTGCTGTGCCTCAGAGAACTGAGGGGGACTGTGATTCAGAGGGCAACTGCCCTCTGAATCACAGCCTTTTAAAATGCACTGCTTGCTTGATATTTGTTGAGCAATAAGTTATGGGATGTGACATTGCCAAAGGGAATGTCTTTGTGTGTGTGTGTGTGTGTGTGTGTGTGTGTGTGTGTGTGTGTGTGTGTGTGTGTGTGTGTGTGTGTGTGTGTGTGTGTGTGCGATGTAAGGAGTGCTAGGGGGCGACAACCCAGCATTGTTATGGGCCTATATAAGAGCTTGAAGGACAGGGTGGATGCCCTTGAAGGATCTAAATTGAGGGCCCATCAAGCTCTCAGCTGCCCACACCAACACCAGAGCTTGCACTTGGGCATCACGCAACACAGTGACAACCCCCAAGGCAGAATGTGCTGGTCCCAAAGGAACTAGTAGTTGTTGGGGATGCTAGTGTCGGGGCAATGGGAAACATGCTTTGTAAAAAGGATAGGTGGAACAGGACCAGGGTATGTCTGCCAGGGGCAAAGGTTGATGACGTTGTAGAGCGGATATCATCTTTTAAGGGCACAAAAGGTGATATTGTTGTAGACGTTGGCACTAATGATATTAAGAGTAGAAGACCGGCGGAATTACTTAACAAGTACAGGTCACTGTTGATAAAAAGCCATGAATTAGGGTTGAATTTGAAAGTGTCTGCAATTCTGTCCAGACATGACAGGAGAGAGAGTATATAATGAGAGCCTTGTCGATCAATTAGGCCCTTGAAAGATTGTGCAAGGCTCAAGGGGTAGAATTTTTTTCAACTTGTTTTTACTTGTTAACAGGAGAGACTGCTTCTACAGGGATGGGATACACTTAAATAGAAAGGATGCAAGAATATTTGCTGATGCTATCGAGGCGGGTTGAAAAACTGCTAGCTTGGGGAGATACAAGGACTAATAGATTAACATTAGCCACTGGCAGAGGTAAAAGTGATTCTTGCTCTGCTTCTATTGGAATGAGCAGCAGCCTGGAAAACAAGATGCAGAATATTTCAGAGACTGCTGGGAGTCATTGTGGTAAAGTAAACATATGGGTTGTGTTAGGGTAGCTAAGAATAGGAACAGGTGCATGTATATACACCAATGCTAGGAGTTTGGTAAATAAATTTGATGAATTTCAGGTATTGCTCAAAACATCAAAGGCAGATATTGTTGGGATATCAGAGACGTGGTGTCACACAGATATAAGGAATGAAGAACTGGAATTTGGGGAGTACAATGTGTACAGAAAAGATAGATAGGATAGGAAGAGGGGAGGGGTTATGCTATTAGTTAAGAAACACATAAAATCCAAGGCAGTGCAGCCAGTCAACATTGCTGGACAGTGAAGTGTCGAGTCAGTTTGGTGTGACATAAGCATTGAGAGATCAAAATTGAGAGTATGAGTGTGTCATAGGCCTAATGACTCTGATGAGTATAATAACAAACTGTACAGGGAAATAGAGTGGGCCAGTAAATAAGAGCGTCTTATAATAGGGGATTTTAATTTCCTGATAACGGACTGGAATTTGTGGATTGGTCACTCACACACTAGCAAGGCTTTTGTGGCTTTATTGGATGATTCTTTTCTACATCAGCATGTTCAGGAGGCAACTAGAGGGAGTAATACTCTTGATCTGATTATCAATAGTGATTCTTCATGCATTAAGAATCTGCAGATAAAGGAACCACTAGGTGGCAGCGATCACAGTGTGCTGAAGTGGGATTTACTCAAAGAGGTACCTACCATCAGGGGTAAAGGGAAGGGTTTTTGCTTTCATAAAATCGCCTACAGTGGTCTGAGACAGTATTTAAATTCTATACAGTCGGACGAACTGATGATGTTACCAACAGCAAATTCAAAATGGGAGGCATTCAAAGAATTTATCTTGGAATCTACTAGGCTTTACATACAAACTAAGAAATATTGTTCAAGGTTTAAGCTTAAATGGATGTCAGATGAACAAATGAGATAATGAGGCAGAGAAGTAAAATGCATGGGATACATATAAATTAACACGTGACACAGAAGCCTATGATAGATATAAGCTGGTCTGTCACAAAGGAGATTAGGCAGGCAAAGGCAGATTATGAGAAATCTTTGGCAGAGGATACAAAGTAAAACAGCAAAGAGGTCTTTACCTATGTCAACTCTAGAAGGAAAGGGAAGAATCAGATTGGTCCACTGGATATTGATGGTTCAACTGTTGATGATTCTGCTCAGGTGGCTAACAAACTAAATGAATATTTTGCATCTACATTCACACATGAGGAGTTATTCAGGGAGGGAAATGCCAGAGGTGAGTTAAACTCTGGCAGTGAGCTAAACGATTCTGCAATAACTGAGAGGAAAGTGGAGGAGAAATTGTTGAAGATAAACATAAAAAGCACCCGCGGTGGATGGGATCTATCCAGTTATATTAAAGGAGGCAGCAAAGGAAGTAAGCAAACCCTTAGCCATAATTATGCGAGCTTCCTTGGACTCAGGGGAGATACCTATGGACTGGAGACATGCAAATGTGACCCCAATTCACAAAGGGCGACACACGTAACGTACCCCAGAGCAACGTATCAACTCTGTGGTACTACACTGACAGTGGTAGAGAATGAAAGGGACTTGGGGGGTGGTTGTGCAAGCAGATATGAAGTTCTCTGAGCAGTGCACATGGGCTGCAAGAGTAGCTCATGGAGTATTGTCAATGATATACAGGAATTTTTCCAGCAGAGATAAGGATGTGATTATTCCATTGTATAAGGCAATGGTCAGGCCACACCTAGAGTACTGTATACAGGTCTGGAGGCCTCATTTCAAGAAGGATGTAGAGCTGCTGGAACGAGTACAGAGAAGGGCAACAAGATTAGTGAATGGAACAAAGGGGTGCTCTTACGAAGAAAGGCTTAAGTTTTGCAAATTACAGTGTCTGGAGACTAGGCACCAGCGAGGTGATCTGATAGAGGTGTATAAAGCCTTGAATGGTTTAAGCATGCTCAATGCTGATGGGATTCTTCCTCTTGCTCAGAAAAACCACCTGAGAGGGCATAAATTCAAATTGTGGAAAGACAGATGTAGGATACACATGCGGAAATTTGCCTTTAGCCAGCGGGTGGTTGGTTGGTGGAACAGACTTCCATCCCTTGTGGTGGAGGTTGATAGCCTAAATAAGTTTAAGGCTCAGCTGGACAGGTATTTTGAACGAACAGAGGGGTGAAGTGGAAGTGGTTTTTTTTTTTTTTTTGGCTGATGCTGCATAAGCTTGCTTTCTTGCATCAAATGCCTCTACTAATGCTAATGCTAAAGTAATTATAGACCTATTAGTTTAATTTCTGTTCCAGGAAAACTAATGGAGGAACTAGTTAAGAAGCACAGCAGGATCATTTAGACAAGACTTCAGTTATAGCTTGAACACAGCATGGTTTTATTAAGGGAAAGTCTTGCCTGACCAATTTGATTGGATACTATGATGTGGTCACAAAGGAACTGGATGCAGGGAATAACTTTGATATCATATATTTGGATCTTAGAAAGGCTTTTGATACTGTTGCACATGGAAGACTGCTGCACAAATTTGAGCAGTGTGGCATTGGAGGCAAATTGCTGCTATGGATAAAGGGATGGTTGAGTGGGAGAAGACAGAGAGTCGTAATCGATGGCCACTGCTCATCGTGCACTAATGTTATTAGTGGAGTCCCTCAGGGTTCAGTGTTAGGTCCATTGTTTTCTGTATTTATAAATGATATTGATGACGGTATATCAAACTTAATGTCCAAGTTTGCAGATGATACAAAGGTTGGCAGGGTTGTTAATGACACTAATGACAGTACGCTGCTGCAACAGGATCTAGAAAAGTTGTGCAGATTGTCTGAGAGGTGGCAAATGAAGTTTAACATTGGCAAATGTAAAGTACTACATATGGGAAGTAGTAACCCCAGAGTAATGTATCAACTCTGTGCACTACACTGACAGTAGTAGAGAATGAAACGGACCTGTGGGTAATTGTGCAGGCAGATGTGAAGTTTTCCTAGCAATGCAGACAGTCTGCAAGGGTAGCTCTTGGTGTCTTCTCAGTGATATACAGGAATTTTTCTAGCAGGGATAAGGTGATTATCCCTTTGTATAAAGCAATGGTCAGGCCACCCCTTGAGTACTGTATACAGGTCTGGAGGCCTCATTTTAAGAAGGATGTAGGAACGAGTACAGAGAAGGGCAACAAGATTAGTGAATGGAACGAAGGGTTGCTCTTACGAAGAAAGGCTTAAGTTTTGTAGATTACAGTGTCTGGAGAGTATAGGCTCTGCGAGGTGATCTGATTGAGGTATATAAAGCCTTGAATGGTTTGAGCATGCTCAATGCTGATGGGATTCTTCCTCTTGCTCAGAATAATCACCTGAGAGGTCATAAATTCAAATTGAGGAAAGACAATTGTAGGACAGATTTGCGGAAGTTTGCCTTTAGCCAGCGGGTCATTGATTGGTAGAACAGACTTCCATCTTTTGTTGTGGAAGTTGATAGCCATTTAAGGCTGAGCTGGACAGGTATTTGGAACGAACGGAGGAGTGAAATGGGAGCTTTTTTTTTTTTTTTTTTCTCTCTCTTGCATCATATGCCTCTATTAATGCTAATAATTGTAATAAATACATTTTTTAAAATGTTTATTTATTTAAATCTTACAATTATGTTCACTATACATTTAGCATTTTGTTTTATAAGGAACTCTATCTATTGGCAACTTTAAGAAATTATGAATGATTGTGATATTTGTTTCAGCGAATGTTCATAAATTGAACGTTTGTAAACCTAGAGTTGCTGTATTTATGAACATGTAGTGATTTTTTTTTTTTTTTTTTTGTTTCTTGCATGTAGTATTGCAAAGGATAAACAATACAAGCTGAAGTTTATTTGAGGTTTATTTTTATAAATACGTACATGAAGAAAATGACCAACCTGTCTGAATTCCAAAGAGGTCAGATTGTTGATGCATATTTAGCAGAGCTATTGGTGACTAAAACAGCCGATTTGTTGTTTCCAGAGTAACTGTGCTGAAAGTGATGTCTGCATTCACCGAGTATGGAAAAACAAAATATGAAAAGACCAATTGTGGCAACTAGTCACAGCTGACTGAAAGAGTCCCCCAGACATTGAACGGGACTCCAGCCCAAAAACATAAAACTACTGAAAGAGGATGCAAAGGTACAAGGAGCACAAAAACTGGATGCTTGATGATTGGACACATGGCATAGTTTCAGACAAATCGTTCACACTTTTTCTAATCAGGGAGAGTTTTTGTTTTGCAAATGCCAAAGGACATGGATATTCTGACTGTCTTGTGCCAACTGTCAAATGTGGCAGAGGATCAATAATGGTTTGGCAGCAATTGGTATTCTATATGTCCTGTCATCATATTGAACAGGCAAATTCTGCTACTGATTACCTTGATATTCTGAGTGACCAGGTTCATCCCATAGTGCAAACATTGTTCTCCTCAAACAATGCTGGGTCAAGATTATGATGTGCTCAATCGTGTGGTGCATTCTAGCCTTAGTTGCTAATGTGCCAATAAAATCCCAACCAACCAACCTAATCTTGTTTTGAAGAGTATGAAACTGAGGCTAAGCATCTTATATCGCCTGCACAATCATCAGATTTTGTTGCAATAAAACAAGCTTATACAGCGTTAATCAGGAGGGGGTGATATGGAAGTCACTTTCCATATCACCTGTCCGTCCCTAATAACAGTTTCTTTAGTTCTTCTTTAAATTTATTCTAACTACCACATATAGAACACCAGATGGAAGCTTATTTAAATAATCAACTACTCACTGGCCAGAAGGCAAATTTCTGCACCTATCCTGCAACCATCTTTCCTCAATTTGAATTTATGCTCCCTCACGTGTGTGTGTGTAGTCTGAGCAAGAGTAATGATTCCATTTGCATTGTGTTTACTCAATCCATTCAAAACCTTAAACCCCCTCAATCACATCTAATCTGATCTGATCTTCTGCAGGTGACTGGTCTCTACAATTTCCAGAACTTAAACCTTTCCTGTAAGAGTACCTTTTGTACCTTAAACCTTTTGTACCCCTCGCTATCCTTGTTGCTTTTCTGCGAACACATTACAACAGATCTACATCATTCCTCAAATAAGGCTTTCAGACCTGTATGCGGTACTCAAGATAAACTATTGCCTTATACAACGGGATAATTATCTCCTTATCTCCACTGAAAAAATTCCTATACATATATATCACTGATAAAACCCCTTAAGCTGTACTAGCAGCCTGTCTGCACTACACAATTACCTACCCAGGTCTTTTTCATTCTCTGCTACATTGAGTATGGTACCACACAGTGGGTATGTCATTCTGGGAATATTTCTACCCATGTGAAGTAGCTTGCATTTTTAGTGTTAAACTTGAATTATTATAACACAGCCAGCACTTTAGTTAACTTAATCATTTTTCTTAAATATGATTCTTCAATATGAGTTAAATGATATTAAGCATGTTAACATACATTTTAATTGCTAAACTGAAACAATAATTATTTTTTTGATATATTTATACATCAAGTTAAGAGCTATCAATGACCAAATTCATATCTCTCTCTCTGTCAGGCTATTTTATAAACACTTACTACCATTAATATCTGAACACCCTTCCACTGATAGTTCATGTCCTAGCCAAGAACCAGGTGACAGACACTACATAAGCAATCAGTCTGCACGTGATATTTCAACGACACTGCAAATCGTTAGATCTAATGATTGGAACGATTGGTAATATGATTGCAAATGGAAGCAGACTGGTGCTGAAATCTCATGAATCAACCCCGAAACCTTCAAAGCCGATAGAGCATGACAGGAGAGCCCTGCAAAAGAATCACCTGCTCATAAAGCAAGTCAACATTGTAGCATACACAAGGCCCTCAGTGAGACTACTGAAAAACATATCAGCACCTGTATGATACATATACATAGGATGCTGAATGATAGTGTTACAATGGTCATGCAGCTGTCCACAAGACTAATCACCAAGGCTAATGCCAAAAGCCATCTAGCTTAGTGTAAGGCCTGCCATTCTTGGAATACTGACCAATGGAAAACTGTACTTTGGAATTTTTTTTTTTTTTTTTTTTGTTTGGTAGTTATTGGCACATCGGCTTCTGTGGCCATAGTGCACCTCCCAAAGTTTTTTGCAGTACTTTGATCCAAGCCCGAAACGGGATTCGAACCCGCGACCTTTGGGTTGCCAGGCAGGCTTTACCCACCCGGCTAGCCCGGTCGGCTGTACTTTGGAGTAATGAGTCATGATACATGATCTACCAGTCTGGCAGTCATGCCTGGGTGTGGCAGATGCCCAGGCCAATACAGTCCAGCTAACTGCTAGACTGTATCAGCCGGACACTGAAGTTTGGTGGAGGCAGTGTGAGTCTGGGGCTGTTTTTCATTGTTTTTACTGGGACCATTAGTTGTTTTGGATAAACCCATGAATGCTCAGGTCAATCTAGATATTCTGGATAATAATTTGTTACCAATATTGCAGCATCATGTTATTTAGACTGGCCAGCCCAGACCTTGCCTTCAATCCTATTGAGAACCTGTGAGATGAATTGAATTGTGTTGCATGTATGCAAGGAGAGACTGCCCCAAAACAGAGCTGAACTGGTCGCCACACTGAAGGCTGAAAATATTAAAGGATACTTAAAAAAAATAACTGGCGGAGAGTGTTCTACAGAAACTAGAGGCTTTCATAAAGGTTATTTTTTTTTAGATATGCAGGTATCTGCATATTAACTGTAGGGCAGTGTATATATATATCATTGACTGTATATTATAGCTGTATTTTAAACATTAATTCAAATTTTTAAACTGTTGTTATTCTTAGTAATTTTTTTCCAAACTTTTAATTTAAAATATGTTACATAGCAGCCAATATTTGACTAAAATACCTGGGGATCAGGCATTTACAAGCAGGATGAAAACAGAAGATTTTTCAGAAAAAGAAGGAAGTTTCTATCAAGTCCACATCGCAGAAGAAATTAAATTTCACTCACTACATACAGATTTTATTTTAACTTAAAAAAAAAAAAAAAAAAAAAATAGGACTCTTTACCAATAACAGTACACTCTTCCAGATTAATTTACCTGACCATTTTCCACCAAATTTCTGTAAATTTCTGTTTGGATATGCTATTAGACATCAGCTGATTTTGATTGTTTCAATAAATATACAGGGCGACTCAAAAGTCTCCATACATAAAGGAAAATGGTCACTGAACCAAGACATTTTTGAATTTATTTGGGGACTTTTCTACACCAACATTTTAGAGCTGCAACAAAAAAAAAAAAAAAAAAAGCAGCAATATTATTACATTCCACATAAAGAAACCACTAAGCTGCAGTGATCACAATATATTGAAGTGGAATTTATTTAAAAATAACTGCTCTCAAGGGCAAAGGGAAGGAATATTTCTTTTGGTCCATTATTGCAGTTACATGTACACTGATAAAAGGAGCACAGTAAACAAATTTGAAATATTGGGTAACACCACTGCATCTGATGCACATAAGCATTAAGCAGCAGTAAACTGCTGTGCATAATGCATATAGGCAATCATTCTTAAGCAGACAATATATGAGTATGTGAAATGAACTGCTCAATTCTTTGGTATACTGATTGAACTCCAATCAGTATACCAACAGAATTAAGACTATTAACAGACTATTAACATCAATTATTCATTTTGGCCCAAAAGTAAATTTGCTTCTAACTATAAATTCAAAACTTTTACTTTTAAACCATTATTTACAAATTTTTGGAATTTTGAGGATTTTGGAATGTTTGGAATGTACTCTCTCAAAGACAGGTCGCACTTAAGTCCTAAAATACAAATATTATAGGGATATTAGAAACATGGTGCCACTTAGACATATGGTAAGTCCAAGTGTACACACAGGAAATACAGGACAGAAGAAGAGGAATAATGTTCTTGTGTAAGAAGTACTCAGAATCTAAGGCAGTGCTCTCAAGTGTAATATTGAGTCAGTTTGGTGTGACATAAGTACTGGAAAAACAAAAATGAAAGTAGGTGTATGCTGTAGGCCAAATAACTGTGATGAATACAAACAGCTATACAGACAAACAGAATGGGCTAGTAAATGAAATTTGTGTTATAATGGGGAATTTTAACTTTTCAGATATAGATTGAAACTTGTGAGCTGGTCACTCAAATAGTACCAAAACATTTTTAAATTTATTAGCTGACTTTTCTACATCAACATTTTAGAACTGCAACAAAAAAAAAAAAAGAAGCAATATTATTACATTACATATGAAGGAACCACTAAGTTCCTTATTTGCAGTGATCATAATATATTGAAGTGGGATTTATTTAAAAATAACTGCTCTCAAGGAATATTTCTGTTGCAAAGGTTACCAAAATGTGGTCTTAGACATTTCTAAGTTCTTTTCAGTGGGAGTAACTGATGCTGCTAATAACTGCACACTCTAAATGCAAAGTGTTCAGGGAAGTAATCACAGGTTACTAAGCTTTTTATACCAACTAAGAGATGTTCAAGACTTAGATCTAAATGTATATCAGATGAGATTAATGTCAGAGAAGAAAAATGCATGGATAATTATAAATTATCAGGGATACACAGAAGCCTATAGCAAGTACAAACTAGTCTGCAATCAAGTCACTATGGGTGTTAGGTAAGTTACAGCAGATGATGCCTTTGGATAAAAATGTAAAGAAAAATAGCAAAGAATTCTTTGCTTATGATACCACTAGAAGGAAAGGGAAGAAACACATTGGTCTGCTAAATATGGATAGCATAACTATTACTGATCCTCTTTAGCTTGCTGAAAATTAATGTACAATGTAGAATTTCAATAGAGCTTGTTATGAGCAAAGAGAAAGGGAGAAAAAAAAAATTATCTTTGATCTTACTACTGAAGATAGATGAAAGCTAAAACACAATTCAACTTGAATTCATCAGCAAAAGGAAAATTCACACAAGGAAAAACAAGAATAAAAATTTAACTAAATCCCGATTCTAATACTACTACTAATAATAATATACATATTTTAGATAATTATAAGCAATGTGCCACACAGACATCAACCTTTATGAAGAATAACAGTGAAGTTACAAAACCTTACATTCAGCAGTTAATAATTCAAATGAATACAGGATATTAACAGGAGTAATACAAAAGCTTAGCTTCCTTACATCATCTTTCCAGTTCAAATACATCCAATTCATCATTTACACTTTACAGGTGGAATGAATTAACTACAAATTGTAATTGTACATACTACCTAATAATATTGATACTACCTAACTTTGTGAAATGATGCCTTCATCCTGCTATACCCATTTACACACTAATTTCTATATACATAAATAGAACATTTACATAATTGGATGCTTCAAAAATGTAGTTTAAAGTATACCTTCTCCTGGTTCTCTCTGCACTTCCACATACAATATAGGAAATATACCTTGTCGGTTATCAATCTTTCCTTCATACCAATTAGAGTCTACTCTTCTTAGTAAAATCACTTCATTTCCCTAAAATATAAAAATATTTCATTATATCACTGGGAAACTTCCCTGAAATATAAAAGTATTTCATTGTATCACTGGGAAACTTTATATCTGCTTAAATCAGTCACACACAAGAATAATAATAAAAATATGCTTTAAAAAATAATTTTTGATTAATTAAAAATGAATATATTGTTTTCTTGAAAGTAAATTTATAATGTCTTAATCTTGTCAACTTCTTTGTGGAAGTAGTCCTTTAGCAATGCTCTATGGAGAAATATTTGAACTAAATTTCAGAAAAATTTCAGCCTAAAAGTGTAGATTGATTCATCTGAGCTTTACTATACAAAGGGGTAAGGATACAAATAATAAATAATCAAAATATCAGAATAAAAGATCTTTATTTAATGCCAGAAACCAGCAATTATCAGTAAAGTGTATAAGTCCAAACAATAATGAAAGGCATTAAACTGGAAGGAAATGTCAAAATCCACTTTCCCATCTTGAGGAAGAAAAGCTTACACCAGGATTCAAAGAACATCTCATGTTTATGCTAGGTAGTAACGCTTTGGGAGATTTAAATCTAAAACCCTTGTTTATTCCAAAAAAATATGATTGTTATGTAGAGGATAAATACAAAAGCATGGATGAAAAGGATATTTTAAGAAAGGCTCATAAAAGAAATTTTCAAGGAAGTGCCATTGCAAGGCTAATAACTTGGAACTCAAAGCATTATTACTAATTGGCTATACCCTTGGGTAAACAAGTTAACTTGGAAATTTCAAATGTACTGCATGTGGAAGTGGTGTTCTTTCTGTCAAACAACATCCCTTATTCAACTGATGGACCAGCAAATTTTAAGCTCTGCTATTTAAGACACACCTTCAAGGAACTGATTGAGGCAGCTGATGATCAAAATTGAGTAATTTAGGGAATTTTGCAAAGTCTTATTACATTATGTGAACAATTAGGGATGGAGTTTCCACAGTTTGGGATGGAGTGTCCACCAGTTATGTGAAAAGGTCAAAAAAGTCATGGAAGAATGTATGTTTTGAATGTTTTGAATTATTACAAGCCAGAGGCTTATAATAATTTGAAACATTCAGAAGAAAATGTACAAAATTCAACAGTTAATGACTTTATCTATCTCACCAATCAGCTAGGGATGGTCAAAGTAGACTGCACAACATGCAAGAATTACTTCAATCAGATAGGTCTGACTAATGAAGAATGGATGGAATTAGAATGGCAAAATCTTCAAAAAGGCCTCTAAGGTTGGGAGAGTACATATCCAGAATTTAAAACAAATACACCAACTGTTTGATTATAATGGTTTAATACTAGAAACTAAAATGTACCACACGATACTACACTGTAAAATGATATATGCAAAAAACTGATTTACAAAATAAATATACGATGAAACTTTAATATACAATAAAATATAAATAAATAAATAAAATATTTAAAATACAATAAAGATAAAAGCGATAAAACATTGACTGAAGCTTTCGGATGCTTCCGCCTCCTTTCTCAACAACAATGATCTTTAAGCAACACATCCTTAAGTAACAGGCTCACAGCACACGTGGTTGGCCAGGCACATGCTCAATATTTCTTCCATACGATCCAGAACCGGAAGCGGCTCGGGAGCGTGGAAATATAAAACGCTTGTCTTTTGCCAGGACCACAGCTTCTAGTAGGGGGTGAAATCGAACACCCCTGTCCCTATTCATACTATTGTTCTCAGACGAGCCTATCCACAGACTCTCTAGCCACTTACGGTCCCAGAACCTATGCGCCTGGTCAAGGATGACAGCATTCACCGGGGAGACCTGATGATGTTTCTCCCAATAATGCTCAGCAATGGCGGACTTATTGAACTCTGCAGTCTGTATAGCTCGCATGTGCTCCCCCAGACGGTCTTTTAGTCGCCGTCCTGTCTCCCCCCACATAACATTCCCCACAGTCCGGGCATTCGATCTCATATACGACCCCACTACTGGAATCCCCAGGAATGGGGTCTTTGACCTGTGACAACACTGTGTGCAACTTCCGACCCGGAAGCTGCACACAGCGTGTCTGAAAGTCACGTAGCATTCTTGAAACTCGATCTGACAAGCCCGAATAGTAGGGAATATAAACTGTGGCGACTGGAACAGACGGTATTTCATGATTAGGCTCCATGCCTCTATGATATTTATCAATGACCCTCTGGGGGTAACCGCATTTCATAAGATCCACTCTAACTCGCCCAATTTCTTTCTTTCTCTCCTCAGAGGTGCTACAATGCGTCCTAACCCTACCCAAAAGTGCCCTGGCCACGCTGTTTTTATGCTGGGCAGTCTGTGCTGACCTATAATGGGTGTACTGGCTCCTACACATAGGCTTCCTAAACACTGTAGTACTAAGCCTGGAGCCTACTCTACTCACCATTACGTCCAGGAATGGGAGGGAACCATTCACTTCCACCTCTGAGGTGAACTGTATAAAAGGAGAGAAATCATTGAGAAAGCCAACTACATCCTCTTCTCTCCCCTTTTGCACCAAAGTGAACGTGTCATCCACGTATCTCTTCCACTTGCACATAGGGAACTCCAAACTTGTAAAAACCCTATTTTCTAACTCTTCCATTGCCAGGGTTGCGACAATGGCGCTAATAGGAGAACCCATAGCTGTGCCGTGAACCTGTTTGTACATCACTCCTTTATACAGCAAAGTCGTACTCGAAAGGCATAATTCTAAACAACAGCATATATCCTCTACACTTAGGTGCGATCTGGTACTTAGGGTATCATCTCTTTGCAGTGCCACCTTTACACATTCCACCCCATGGGCTATGGGTATACAAGTAAATAATGACACCACATTTAGCGACACCATTATTTCATTCTCCCCTACATTTTGACTTTTAATGAAGTTCATAAAATGTTTATGGGCTGCCGAAAACACATAAGGTGGGGGTCCCGTTATGACCCATTGTTTCTTTTGTTGGGAGCCCTACCTATGCTTTGTCAAAATTCCTGGCGCAGCTGATTTCTCCTATAGTGGGACGGTCCATGTTTGTTGTTAAAGACAGTGTGGATTTTGTGAACTTCGTTAAAATCGATATTTACAAATGAAAAGCCTTTTGTAGCAATGGGAAACTGTGGGAGCGAAGTTAAAAAATATGTAATTAATGATATTGAAATTTCGCAAGATTATTTAATGAAAAAACTTTCGAGCCTACAGACCTGTAAGGCTCCTGGAGTGGATGGAATATACCCTATAATCTTAAGAGAGGCGGCAAGCGAGTGCATTGAACCATTGAGGCTAATTATGCGAGCATCACTAGACTCTGGGGAGATTCCCTTGGATTGGAAAAGTGCAAATGTATCTCCCATACATAAGGGTGGCTCTAAAAGTGAAGTGGGAAATTATCGACCTGTCAGTCTGACTTCAGTAGTAGGGAAAATCATGGAGGCAATGATCAAGGGTGGAATTCAGGATCATTTGGATCGAATTGAAATTCTCAAGGATACTCAGCATGGTTTTGTAAAGGGAAAATCATGTTTAACAAATCTGGTTCGCTATTTCGAAAGGGTCACTCACGAGCTGGATTTAGGGAATAATTTCGACATTGTTTATTTAGATTTCAGCAAAGCTTTTGACTCAGTCCCACATGAGCGGTTGCTTTATAAGCTGGAACAGGTTGGAATCACTGGGAAAATCCTTAGATGGATAGAAGGATGGCTTCAGGGCAGGAGGCAGAGGGTTGTGATAAATGGCTATTCCTCAGATTGGGTTGATGTAAGAAGTGGGGTTCCCCAAGGATCAGTATTAGGACCACTGTTGTTTTTAATTTTCATAAACGACATTGATGAAGGGATAGAGGGTGTGATGTCTAAATTTGCAGATGATGTTAAAATTGGTAGAGTAGTTAATGATTACTGTCAAGCTGAGCTTCTTCAGAGAGACCTAGATAGACTTCAGGAATGGTCAGAAAAATGGCAGCTGTGCTTTAATCCAACAAAGTGTAAGGTATTACACACCTGGGAAACAGTAATCCCAAAAAAACTTGTTCACTTGGTGGAGTTCAACTAAACCCAGTACTGGAGGAAAGGGACTTGGGTGTTACGAGATATGAAATTCTCTGAGCATTGTAAACAGGTTGCAAGGAAGGCCCATGGTGTCCTATCGATGATTTATTGAACTTTTGCAAGTAGAGATAGGGACGTGATAATCCCATTATATAAGGCTTATGTTAGACCACACTTGGAATACTGTGTTCAAGTATGGAGACCGCACCTAGAGAAAGACATTGAGCTTCTTGAAAGGGTGCAAAGAAGGGTAACTCGCCTGGTGAGATCGGCAAAAGGGCATCCTTATGAAGAAAGACTTCGAATATGTGGGTTGCAGAGTTTGGAAACTAGACACCTTAGAGGAGATTTGATTGAGGTGTTTAAGGCTCTGAGAGGCATCAGTAAAATGAATGAGGACAAAATTTTCAAGATTATAAATGATGCTAGAACTAGGGGACATAAATTTAAGTTACGGGGGGAAATGTTTAGATTGGACTTCAGGAAGTTTTATTTTAGCCAGCGAGTTATAAATTACTGGAATAAGTTGCCTTCATGGGTGGTAGAGGCGGACAGTTTGGGGAAATTCAAAGGTCATCTGGATAGTACTTTCGGGTAAGGGAAGCGCATAGGATGATAGGATTAATTTCCTTTTTATTTATTTTTTTATTTATTAATTATTATTATTTAGTTATTTATTTTATTTATTTTTTGTTTTTATCATTGTTTTGTTCGGATTTTTTTTTTTTTTTTTTTTGTGGCTGGTGCAGCATAAGCCATAGGCTTTCTTGCACCATACGGCTGTTACTAATACTAATACTAAAAAAAAAAAAAGTCAAAATGTAGGGGAGAATGAAATAATGGTGTCGCTAGATGTGGTGTCATTATTTACTTGTATACCCATAGCCCATGGGGTGGAATGTGTAAAGGTGGCACTGCAAAGAGATGATACCCTAAGTACCAGATCGCACCTAAGTGTAGAGGATATATGCTGTTGTGTAGAATTATGCCTTTCGAGTACGACTTTGCTGTATAAAGGAGTGATGTACAAACAGGTTCACGGCACAGCTATGGGTTCTTCTATTAGTGCCACTGTCGCAAACCTGGCAATGGAAGAGTTAGAAAATAGGGTTTTTACAAGTTTGGAGTTCCCTATGCGCAAGTGGAAGAGATACGTGGATGACACGTTCACTTTGGTGCAAAAGGGGAAAGAAGAGGATGTAGTTGGCTTTCTCAATGATTTCTCTCCTTTTATACAGTTCACCTCAGAGGTGGAAGTGAATGGTTCCCTCCCATTCCTGGACGTAATGGTGAGTAGAGTAGACTCCAGGCTTAGTACTACAGTGTTTAGGAAGCCTATGTGTAGGAGCCAATACACCCATTATAGGTCAGCACAGACTGCCCAGCATAAAAAGAGCGTGGCCAGGGCACTTTTGGGTAGGGTTAGGACGCATTGTAGCACCTCTGAGGAGAGAGAAAAAGAAATTGGGCGAGTTAGAGCGGATCTTATGAAATGCGGTTACCCCCAGAGGGTCATTGATAAATATCATAGAGGCGTGGAGCCTAATCATGAAATACCGTCCGTTCCAGTCGCCACAGTTTATATTCCCTACTATCTGGGCTTGTCAGATCGAGTTTCAAGAATGCTACGTGACTTTCAGACACGCTGTGTGCAGCTTCCGGGTCGGAAGTTGCACACAGTGTTGTCACAGGTCAAAGACCCCATTCCTGGGGATTCCGGTAGTGGGGTCGTATATGAGATCGAATGCCCGGACTGTGGGGAATGTTATGTGGGGGGAGACAGGACGGCGACTAAAAGACCGTCTGGGGGAGCACATGCGAGCTATACAGACTGCAGAGTTCAATAAGTCCGCCATTGCTGAGCATTATTGGGAGAAACATCATCAGGTCTCCCCGGTGAATGCTGTCATCCTTGACCGGGCGCATAGGTTCTGAGACCGTAAGTGGCTAGAGAGTGTGGATAGGCTCGTCTGAGAACAATAGTATGAATAGGGACAGGGGTGTTCGATTTCACCCCCTACTAGAAGCTGTGGTCCTGGCAAAAGACGAGCGTTTTATATTTCCGCGCTCCCGAGCCGCTTCCGGTTCTGGATCGTATGGAAGAAATATTGAGCATGTGCCTGGTCAACCACGTGTGCTGTGAGCCTGTTACTTAAGGATGTGTTGCTTAAACATTATTGTTGTTGAGAAAGGAGGCGGAAGCCTCCGAAAGCTTCAGTCAATGTTTTATCGCTTTTATCTTTATTGTATTTTAAATATTTTATTTATTTATTTATATTTTATTGTATATTAAAGTTTCATCGTATATTTATTTTGTAAATCAGTCTTTTGCATATATCATTTTACAGTGTAGTATCGTTTGGTACATTTTAGTTTCTAGTATTAAACCATTATAATTAAACGGTTGGTGTATTTGTTTTAAATTCTGGATAGAATGGCAAAATTGCATTGTTGAAAATGAGAATTCCACAAATTATGATATAGGGAGAAAAAAGGTTTATTGGCAAGATTGTTGATGCTTCAGATATAATAAATTACCCAAATTTTAAATGTGTCAATAACATGAAGGGATGTATTCTTAATATGATATTCTGTTACAAGAAAATGAACTGTGGTAAAAAAAAAAAATTCAGACAAGGCAACAAAACTCTTCATATATCTTCTAATATCTTATATATATTCTATATTAAATTTTAAATTAATTAAGAGTGACAGTAATGTATTTGATCATATAATTATAAATAACAATTAATTAATTGTAACGATAATGGTAAAATGACCAAATATTGTAAAGTACTGTATTTGTTTATTTTATTTGTCATATAAGTGTAAAAAATTACGATTTGAGTAACACATTTCTATAAGCCTAATACAAAAACGAACTCATTTTCTACTTATTCAGTTTGTGCCCTAGTTTTCTGGAATCATCCTCAATGTAAATTGGGGTCTTATTGTCTGTTTTAAGTTCAGTGAATTACAGCATATGTGGTGTATTATGCAGTGAAAACTCTATTATGTGTGTGATACAAGAAAAAGAAAAGAAAAAAAAGTTGAAACCACTAGTAAATCTTAATAATTGTCCACTATTTTACTGCAATAGTAAATATTGTTTTACCTTTTGTAGTGATAATTCCACTGAAGTCTGGGCTTCAAAATCATACTTGACATAAGCTAGTCCTTCTGCTATTTTATTAGATTCTGAAATGGCATCTTCTAACGTAATAACCTGTTTAATATAAATAGAAAATAAAAATATTAAATGTACTGTAAAAAATTAACTATTCCAATCACTTAGTTATTAAATATATGCTATATACAGAAAATGAACAAATTCAATATACCCTGAAAGTGGTATGTTGAATTTGGACATTAAATAGGACCACCTAATTAATATCTCAAGAGTTTGAAGCTTTCAAAATGATTTATAGACATCACGGCATAAACGTTACAAGGTACTTGAGCAAATCTGTAGATACGGATCAACATGCTATCTCTATAGCCTTTCATAATTGCTCCACATTGGAAGGAGGTGGATCTACATATGACTATCAGTGGCCTCATCCCATTGATATTTGATGGGTTTCATGTGAGAGAAAATTAGGAATGACACTAGTTGAAAACGAAGTAATCAGAATCCTCAGAAAATCATTCCTGCTTGTATTTAAGGAGAATGGTTAGCAACCTATGTTTTTAGCAACAATCTTTTTTAAATTTAGCATTTTAAAGCAAAAAAAAATTCCAAATTTAGCATCTATTTAGCATTCTTAATATGAATCCCAAATTAAATGAAAGCATCATACAAGTTTAAACAGAGCTTTCCTTAAATCTCTACATCAATTAGTTACAACTAAATTGTGTGTGTTAAAGTATCTTTCTGCATCAACACTATTGACTAAGCATTATACTGATTTAATTGCTGAGTTTTAAAATTCTTTATACTTTATTTTAGTGGCCAACAATAACTGAAAAATATCAGGTTTTGAGGCACATTTAATGTTGCAGATCATTTGGTCAAAAAAAAATTTGTACCCTTCAATACATTCAATATTGTCAAGTTATAAAAAAAAGGTATGTTTCTAAATAATGTCAGTGTCTGCTCCCAGCTGCTGAAGAGTTAAACACTTCACTTAGAGCCTCAGAAAATGTGTTTGTTGGCTCCTTTAACGGGGCATCTAATTTGAAATGCATTTCACAGCAGTTGATTTCAAATATATATATACATTTTTTTTTCTTTCTTGCACCTTACTTATAATCCTGAAGTTTCTGCTGGGAAAATAGTCTACATTATTTTGTAGGCATAATTTTTAATACAACTGATTTCTCCACACAATAAGTGAACAAATTTCTCCACACAATAAGTGAACAAATTTCTCCACACAATAAGTGAGCAAATGGAAAATTTAAATCCTTCTAATGAATCCAATAAATAAATGAATATATCACAAATTTCACTTACATATTTACATTCAATTCTGATTGATGGATACAATTCATATATTTCTATTATTTTTTCTGTTGTACCATGTATGCTATCAGAATTTTTGAAGAAATAAATTAATGGATTTAAATATTTATCTAAATATCTCACAGAGGAAAACCATACCTTCCAACATGTAATAACCGGGCTTTAAAATAATTCTTTAGAAATAATGTGGATAAGATGCTTCCAAAAATATTATATACATTGACTTCATTTTTCTTGAGAGATTTTCATTTTCATTATTACTTCATTGAGAGAGTAATTCTTTCATAAAAATATTTCCTACTAAACTAATTTTGTGTGACCAACATTGTAAATGTAATGATTTCCTATTAAAACTTTGAAACTATTAATGTTGTTGTTGTTGTTATTTGGTTTTTAAGAGCATTAGCAACTAAGGCCATATTGCTCCGGAGATATGCGGTAGTCACAGGCTCTAACCCCGGTCTAATCAAGAAGAACGTGCTACGCACTGCTGCTCCTGCCCACCTGGCTATAGAGGTGCCGAAACTATTAATAAAACAAGATATCATATAATGGTGCTGAATCAGAAAACACCCTAACAAATTTGTATAAGAAATATCATACTCTTTTAAAATGTCAAAAATAGCTTAACAACAAATGATGGCATTCACAGCCTCTAAAAGATGCTGAATACTTTCTGTTCATAAGATGGCAACACTGTTTTAAACAAACCGCAAATACACAGCATTCCATTTTATCTCATGTTTCTTCTGCTACTATCACTATAGTAGTATCTTTGACATTTTTGTTTGATTTCTGCTTAATGCTTGCTCTACAAATTGGCAAATATTATCTCCTTAAATGGTCCACACATGGTATATCTCCAGAACCTTGTACACTGTTATTTAGATTTTTTTTTAGGAGCATCAGAACCTTGTACACATCTTTTGAAATATTGTTGCACTGCAGGATCATCCGATTTTTCCAGAGGAATGTTTGCTTTGGGGTGCATTACTGTGTTTTTGTTCAATAATATGTCTTGAATAAAAATGGACTTGCTCTCCTTCACATTCTTCCTGGCATCTAAAATGTTATTGTTTACTGCGACTGAGATTGGCTGGTGGAAAATTTCGATAGTTGCTTAAGATGATTAACACTTTTGATATGTTTACATCATTTATGTAAAGCTTTCTCCTTTGAATTTTGCTGCTGTCTCATGAAGATCAATCCATGTTTGCCCCATGATGTTAGGATTACTAGAAAAATAAATATTTTCACGTTATTTTTACTGAAAGAAATTTGAATGAGCAATTATTTAGTAATCTTTATTTCAAATGAAATTACAAGTGTGGTTATTATTTAGAAAGCTTACCTTACGTGTGGTACGTAACATACCAATTACATGAAAAACTGCAGGAGTTAGAATAACTTAGAAATTAAGATTGTTCATATAAAACATTTTTAACCACCAACAATAATAGAAAACAACACAAGCAGGTCAAGCACGCTAAGTTAACTTACATAGACTTCAATTGCAAGTTTTTCTGCCACCTGCCTATGCCTTCCAGAACTACTTCCTCTAAGGAGGAAGAATTTAGAAGGGAAGGAGCCAATTGGAGTGCTCAGTATTTAATGATTAGAAACTGTTTACCATAAAAAAAATAATTCATTTATGGTTTACGTCAAATTAAGTACTTGATATAAAAGAGGAATATTTTAAGGATTTCACATTTTTTAAAGGAATTCTTAATTTTTGGAATTAATGTTGCATTTATTGCACAATGCAAAAATCTAGGCATAGTGCACTATCCTGCTGGAAGATGAATTGCCATCCACGTCAATTCACTGCAAGACAACTCATTTACAACATGAAATTTGTTGTAGGTCACAATTCAATGCATGATAGTTTAGTGTATGAGACAATCTGGTGCATCAGATGCCTCATGACCTTAGTTGTTTGGTGCAAAAATAAAATAAAAAGAAAACGATTCCTGCACAGACTAGACTGCCACAGTTCAATTACAGGCTTTATATGATGTAATTTATTTGTAGTCTGTTTACTCCAGGAATCCTACCATTGGGAGTGTATCTTTTTGGTGTATTATTTGCCTGTAGTCTGTATAGGGGCTGACCAGCAACAATTATTATTGGGAATTGCAGATTTGGCTGTAGTATCAGCCAAATCATTTCCCCTAATCTCAATGTGGCTGGGAATCCAACAGAAGTGGATATCATATTCACATTCATGGAGACAGTGGATCTTCTGCTGAACTTGAAACAGAACTGGGTGAGGATTATATCTCACCGATAATAAAGTCTGTAAGATGCTCAAAGAATCAGAATGTAAAATGAACCACTGGTGCTAGTATTCACTAATGTGGTTCAGAGTTAACTGAATAGTGTGCAGCTCTGCAGTAAATATGCTACATTCAGAGAGAATCTGTTCTGATATAGTGGTGTCCGGAAAGACAGCAGCAGATCCTACATATGATTCTGACTTGGAGCCATCTGTGAAAACTGGCGCAAAGTCAGAATGTTCAGCCCAGTGTGCTGAATAGCCGCAGGTGTCCAGATGATGGAGTATCTGACTTTCCCCAGTTTTTAAGGGAAAAGTTGCATGTTGGAACAAGAGCACGCCAAGGTGGGCTGGGCTGCTTTGGTATTTGGGCAATTTGGTCTAACTTGATTTCAAGTTCTCTGAGTTAGCTCTTGGACATGAATACCAAAAGGACGATTGGCAGTCTGACGGGCACTGTATATTCTTTCTCATCGTGGCTCAAAAACAGATGGCCACGTAAGATGGTCTGGTAGGGATTTCAGCTTTAAAGCATGCTTTAGAGACAACTACTTATGTCGAAGCGATAACAGTGGTTTATGTGCTTCAACATATAGGCTCTGGACAGTAGATGATTGATATGCTCTAGTAGCAAGACAGATAGCCTGATGATGAATAGAATCCAGCCATCGAAGTAGACTGCTTCTGGCTGACGCTTGGATCCGCAATCTAGTTTGGATTGTACTGGTGCACATTAAATGCATAATAGGGTGAAACAATCAACACCCAAAAGTACAGTGGAGAACATTCATGCCTCTTGTGCACTTTGTACTGAGTGTTTCAGGAAGGTCAACTTTTTATCAAATTTTGTGTCTGACACTACTGGAATAGCATTTTGTCTGAGCTTCATTTCAGGTTCCGCTTACGACAAAAATGTACGAAACTGTCTTCTGCAGCGAGAACCTGAATCCATTAGCAAGCGCCCAGGAATTAAGGCGATCAATGGCTTGTTGCAGTTGTTTTTCAATAATCCTCATGTTGCATGGCTGACAAAATATACTAGTCATCAACATCGCAGGTGCTGTTTACAGTTGGATGAAGTTGTTCTGTGATGGAATTTACTTTGATGGTGAATAGCATGAGAATACTGATCCTTGTGGTACTCCCTCGTCTTGGCAGAAGGGACGAGAGAGTAGGGAGTCCACATGAACTTGGAAAGACTGATCGGTTAAAAAGTTTTTAATAAACACAGGAAAGTGACTTCTAAGACCGACACTATACAAATCTTTTAAGATGCCAAATCTTCACGTTATGTCATATGCTTTCTCCATATCAAATAATACAAATACAAGATGTTCGCATTTTAGGAAAGCATCCCGAATGGATGTTCCCAATCTAATAAAATGGTCCAGAGTGGACTGGTTCCTTTGGAAGCTGCACTGGATGTTGGAGAGAAAGCCGTTTGATTCTGAATACCATATTAAAAGAAAATTAACCATTCGCTCTCTAGGATTTTGCAAGACAGCTAGTCAGAACAATAATTTAAGGATTTTAGGATCCTTTCCTGGCTTGGCAAAGGCAAGCACAATTGCCTTGTGCCACGCATCCAGAAACTGCTCTTCAATAAAGATTCTGTTATATAGAAGGAGCAGGTGATCCATAGCTTTTGGTGAAAGATGCTTAATCATTTCATAATAGATGCCACCTGATCCACTAGCACTTGCTTAAGAAAGGATGAGAGCTCTTTTCAGTTCCTGTTCAGTGAATGGCCCGTTGTAGGCATAAAGGCCTTTTAATGTGAAATTAAGTGCCTGTTTTTCAGTTTTATGTTTCAGGCATTCGCGGCTGCTTGGATGATATTTTCTGTGATGTACGTGACTGCACCATTGATGGGCTCCTGACTGCAGTGATGTGAAACTCTACCAGATGTTGGAAGGCATTCCAGCCAGCCTAATCAATCTTCCACCGCAGTAATCTAAAAGGAAGTAGTCTCCCATTGTGTAAGGAGATTATCACAGGGAAGTGATCACTTCCGTATGGGTTCTCCTCCACTTCCAAAGTGAGTAGAGAAGGAGAGCTGATAGAGAGCTCAATGGCAGAAAACATACGAGTAGGCATTTGGAAGAAGGTGTTAGTTCCCACATTTAAATTTAAAAGGGAAAGGCCACTGTCATTGAGCATATGTTCTACGACTCGTCCCCTTCCATTAATACTAGTACTACCCCACAAGGTGTTATGGCCATTAAAATCCCCAAGAAGTAAAAAAGGGGGAGGCAGCTGCATTACAAGATTATCAAGGTCTTTCTGGGAGATGTCGTCCCAAGGTGGCAGATAAATAACAGATGGTTAGTAAAAATCCCACTGTAAGATGAACTGCAACAGCCTCTATGCTAGTTGTAAGTAGCAAAGACTGAGATGGGGTCTGGTTGCCCAAGAGGATAGCCATGACTCCATGAGCAGGACCATCTGCCATTCTATCCTTACGAAAAATTGTGACGTTGCGTATGGTGGGTCATCATTTGTCTTTAGGTAGGTCTCCTGCAAGCAAAAGCAAATTGGCAGGTTCTGCAGGAGAGCCTTGATGTCATCAGTATTTTGCTGAAGTCCATGACAATTCCATTGTAGGAATTGAGCGATTATTTTGGCTTGGTGGTCCATCAGGCGGCTTCCGAGGTGCTGAGGGCTTACTTTTTTTCAGTCTTGGATTTATCTTTTTTGGGGAAGTATGGATGCTGTCCTGTGTCCATTTCCTCCTCCGCAAAGAGTTCCAAGGCTGAATTATCTGGCACCTCCTTCTCCTCAACCTCCATATTTTCTTGGTCACTGGGGGATACCAGAAGCTTATTCTTTTCTGCTTCGGGCTTCTTATTCGGGTGCTTCCGTAGCCAGGTGGGCAGGAGAAACAGTGCGTAGCACACGCTTCTTGATTAGACTGGGGTTCGAACCCGTGACTACCAAATACGGAGGATGCAGAAAGGTCAGGAATGACCACCGCATATCCCTGGAACAATATGGCCTTAGTTGCTAATGCTCCTAAAAAAAAAAAAATAATAAAATAACAAATAACAGCTTCTTATTCTCTACTTTTTTTACTGATAGAACATTAGGAGGTACCGATATGGAAGTGGCAGCTAATTGATCTTTCTTTGGGGGTGTTTGTGAACTTAGCATGTAGCGAGCGATAGAAGTGAATGACTCTTTTGATGGTATAGTCATTTCAGTTTCGGTTCAAATGGAACATCTCCCTGCCACCTTCTGTGCGTAGGTGGGTTTGTTTACATTTATAGGTTTCTCCGCTTTTCTTGCTTCCTGATAAAATGAATTTTTCTTCTTTCCACCTCTGCTCTCTTTGGCAGTTAATGCATGATGGTTTTTCAGCTGAACATAATGTTGTTTCGTGGTCCTTTGCACCACGACAAGTCACCTGTGAGCATCCATATTTTTGGCACTTAAAGCACCATAAAGGATTTGATACATACAGATGCACTGGACAGTTAATATAGCCAGCTTTGATCTCATTAGGAGATGTGGGTGGATTGAATGTTAGGATATTTCTTGTGGTAACAAGCTTCCCACCCCTATGCATGAATATTTGTTTCGTGGCTGTCACAGATTTCCTCTTCAGTCACATCCATGAGATTCCATTGGACAATGATACCACAGGATGAGTTCAATGTCTTGTGGGGTGTAACAGTGATGGGCATTCTCCTGATAGATGTGGCTCAGAGGAGCTGCTCTGAATGTCTGTAACTTCTGGTCTCTACAAGAGGCACATCTGTAGCCAGGTGGGCAGGAGCAGAAGTGCGTAGCACACGCTTCTTGATTAGACCGGGGTTCAAGCCCATGACCACCAAAAACAGAGGATGCGGAAAGGTCAGGGAATGACCACCGCATATCCCCGGAGCAATATGGCCTTAGTAGCTAATGCTCCTAAAAACCAGATAACAAGGTCTCTACAAGGATGAGTTTTACTGATCGCTTGCCAACCTTTCCAAATCCTTCTGGATAAAGAAGGGTGACATTTCCCTAAAGGTTTCTCACTTGTAGAGTGCATTATCAGGAAGCATGGTATTGGACCTGATACGGTTTCAGTTTTTTGTCTTTTTTGCTGAAGTGACATCAGCAGGATTTGTCTCTAATTTTTGGACAGGGACCGAGTTGTGGCAACAGAAGAAAGAATTTTATCAGGATTCATGAAGCTTTTTTTTATTTGTTCAGTGCCTGAGTTCCCCACCCACCACGGAGCCCAAAGAACACCCACTACCCGGCAAGCAATAAATGTGCTCGGGAGTGGGATGTCAGGGCTACCCAGACACACTGTTGCCAGCCTGAATCCTGTCCCTCGAACCATGAGGGTAGGGGCACGATATTAGCATGGTTGACCTTTGCAGGCAAACCTACTAGCTGACTGATCCTGACCAAGCCATCTGGGACCACCTGTCTTGTCAAAGCAGGGGCCAAAGTGGTGTGTTGAAGCCTCAACCACAAGGATCCCCCTTTCTGAATTTCCACGGGTCGCAGCGCATGGAAAACATGCCGGATTCCATTGATGCTAACCTGGAACCTAGGCTGCGGGTGTTGGTTCCCAGTGATGTTAATCTGGAGGACCAGTAGTATCAGTGGGAGGTGCCCCTCACATACACAGGTGCCCACGTTGAGGGGTACAGAAGTGAAGGTGGGAATAAGGTTCCCTTGTATCCTAATTTTTAACCTAGCTGTGGTTTTTAATAGAATCTCCTAAAAAAAAGTAGAAAGTGCATTAAAAAAATGAAGGTGGATAGTACACTCAATCAAAAATATAACATATCAAGGACAGTATTGTGATCACTAAATTCACCATTCACAGCACAAAAAGTTAAAAGCTTGCATTTTCAGTCTTTCTTTGTTACACAAAATTGCCATAGCCACCAGTTATCTTTTACCAAATTGTCACATACAGCAAAATATCAATCATCAGACTGTCATATACACCAAACTGTCACGAACTGAATTGTCGCATACAGTGAATTGTTATGCACTGAACTGTTCTACAATGAATTGTTTTGCAACAAATTGATACAATTCCTCACAAAACAGTAAGATTAAGAGATTTGGTCAGCAATGATGGTGTAATAGTTTTCTATCATCAATCAAATGTTTATGCATACATATCTGAAGCTCTAGACATATCCCACCAAAACATCCTCAGATGAAAACTGCCTCCACTCCTGTGTCTCACTTGGTGCCATAGACACTGCTGCTGGCCAGCAGATGACAGGCAGAAGGTTTAGGTAGTTAACAAATTGTACTCCCTTTAAATCATGCTGATGGATGGGAATGCATGTGGCAATGTATGCACACTCAATAACAGGTGATCAACACACAAAAGCGTGATGCACAGATTTCCTCTTCAGTCACATCCATGAGATTCCATTGGACAATGATACCACAGGATGAGTTCAATGTCTTGTGGGGTGTAACAGTGATGGGCATTCTCCTGATAGATGTGGCTCAGAGGAGCTGCTCTGAATGTCTGTAACTTCTGGTCTCTACAAGAGGCACATCTGTAGCCAGGTGGGCAGGAGCAGAAGTGCGTAGCACACGCTTCTTGATTAGACCGGGGTTCAAGCCCATGACCACCAAAAACAGAGGATGCGGAAAGGTCAGGGAATGACCACCGCATATCCCCGGAGCAATAGTATAAGCTGTAGAGGCAATATAACACACTTTTAATGAGACACGATTGTTGGTGCAAGGTGGAAATGCATGCCATCTCTGAGACATGCATGTGTGGACAGCAAAACCAACAGGTTTTTCACAGGACAAACTGACTACAGGGTACAGTGTGTGACAGCCCAAGCACTTAATGGCACGATTAATCGATGTAATTTCCATGAGATGGGGTATCAGAACAGATGGTTGACTCGACACTCTACAGTCAGAAGAGTGTTGAGTCAACCATCTCATGGAAATTACATCGATTAATCGTGCCATTAAGTGCTTGGGCTGTCACACACTGTACCCTGTAGTCAGTTTGTCTGACTACAGGGTACTCAACACTCTTCTGACTGTAGAGTGTTGAGTCTTGAATTGAGTCCATTAGGTTAGATGGTTCCATTTCAGTTACCTTTCAGTGTATAAGGCACACAAAACCCATAAACAGTATATACAGTAAGACCCCTGTATCCGCAGGGGATATGTTCCAAAACCTACCGTGGATGGCTGAAACCACGGATATAAGCGAACACCTGCTGACCCCATATATAACGTGATTTTCTTGTATATACATACGTATAATAAAGTTTAATTGATAAATTAAACACAAAGTAAGATATTACCAACATTAAATATGGTAATAATAAAGTACAGCAGACTCTCGATTTACCGGGATTGGATTAACCGGAACAATTCAAGACTCCAAATTTAAAAAAAAAAAATCAACCAGAAATCATAAAATTCAAGTAATAACTAGAATAGGTATAAACAGATATTTTGCAAGTCGTAAATAAGTGACAAGAACCGGCGTTATAAGTTATCATTGGGAGATTATTGTACCTATTATCTTTGTAACCCCTGCTGTCTTTACACCTACTTCTCAAAACAAAAAAAAAAAGAGAGACCAAATGTTTAGTTTCTTTTGGTGCATTGCATCAAATGTGTTCCGTTGCACTGCAAAAGGACAAATTTTGTTTCGTTATTTATGTCAGGGATGTTGGAATTTTTTTTTTACAGTAACTATTTTTTTTTTTTTTTTTTTGTTTAGAAATCGCAAAAATTATGGGCAAATGCAAGAGTTGTGCTTTCAAATTAAACAAAAACTTAAATTATTCAAAGGTATGAAAATGTTGCATCTGTTAAATCTCTAAAGAACCATTATAAATGTAGGAAACCAAACCATACACGACATTGTAAAAAATAAAGGGAAGTATAGTATTTGGACAGGCGAGGTAGTAAGTGTTAAGTTTTTTCTTTTTTTTTTTTTTTTTCCCCGTGGATAACCACGGGTAACTGAATCAGCGGATACATGGGCACAACTGTAGTTCCTGTAATTGCAATTTGACATTATACCACTGTTTATAAGAAAATTTGTGGGCTGGATCCCTGTCTGTGGAGATGATTACATCTTTTACCACACTAAATTATGTGTTTGTTTGTTACTTGGTTTTTAAGAGCATTAGCAACTAAGGCCATATTGCTCCGGGAATATGTGGTGATCATTCCCTTGACCTTTCCGCATCCTCCATATTTGGTGGTGACTGGCTTGAACCCCGGTCTAATCAAAAAGCGTGTGCTATGCACTGCTGCTCCTTCCCACCTGGCTAAAGAGGTGCCCAAATTAGGTGTTAGGCGACAATAAATCTGTAATATCACAATTGATATCAGAGAACAGTGAACATTTTCGCAAGCATAATAGTTGTTGCAGGATATGAACTGTTAAAGTGCCATCATTAAACTTCCAAACCAAGCAAATGAGCACATAGTGGAAAAATCTCCCCCCCCTCCCCATCACCAGTGAAGTCCTGGCTTGTACTTATTGCAAGAAATACATCCTTGATCATGGATCACTGTTGAAAGGATTCGAGGCGCCTCCGTAGCCAGGTGGGAAGGAGCAGCAGTGCGTAGCACACGCTTCTTGATTAGACCAGGGTTCGAGCCCATGACCACCAAATATGGAGGATGCGGAAAGGTCTGGGAATGACCACCGCATATACCCGGAGCAATATGGCCTTAGTTGCTAATGCTCCTAAAAACCAAATAACAAACAACAAACAAACACTGTTGAAAGTTTCTTCAGCACACAGCAACAAACAATGCTAAATGATACTGAAACACACCGAACCTTTTATTAGTTCTTGTTTATTAAATAATTTGGTGACTGCTTGAAAAATTAATGGCACAAATCTCTGCAAGGTTAATTTTTTTTTTATATATTTAGTTGGTATAAGTATCCAAATAGTTACTGCATTTTAATTTATGTGTTAAATGTAAAGAACAGAAATCATCAAGCTGTATTATTTAAATGATTGTTTTAACATATTAGAGCTAGAAAAGCTTTCTCCGTAAGTTGTCAATGTGCCATGTGTTGCTTGCAATAAGTTATGGAATGAAACTTTGTTACAGAGAAGGAAGTGGAGTTTTTTTTTGGGGGGGGGGAGCTTACAGGGAGAAGTAAGGGTGTGCTGTAAAAGCAAGTTGTCTTTTGCATTGTATAATGTATTACAGCTAGCAAGGCTCTCTCTCTCTCTCTCTCTCTCTCTCTCTCTCTCTCTCTCTCTCTCTCTCTCTCTCTCTCTCTCTCTCTCTCTCTCTCTCTCTGTGTGTGTGCTTTAAGTCTTACTCAATTTTTTTAACATAGGGATAAAGGGAGAAGTAACTGCATATTTTCAGAAGAAATATTCAGAAGCAAAATATTCCAAAAAACCAGTGAGATGATATGCTTCCTTTACTGATCTTAAATTATCACCAGCTGAAATGAATTTAGATAAGAATAAGGTTCCAGAGTTTTTCTTCCAGTTATTTTGTTTAATTCACTTATGATAACTTTATGTCTGAAAGGAAACTTACAGTCTTACTGAACTCTTCAGTTTTTGCTTCTCCTTCTAATTATTCTATAATTACTTTATACAAGGGTGGACCTTATTTAACTCCTTAAAATCTGATGTTGTTAAGTTCAAAATTAATTTTGGCTTTTCTCTCTCCTGTGTCCTACAATTCCATAATTCCAACCTCAATAAAGGGTATATATATTTAACCCCAAGGGCTCACATCTGGTGAGCATGAGCTTGGCACACCCAAGGTCCTGAGCTGAATATCATCATTCTTCTCTTTCTTGGCGATTCCCTTCTACTTTTGACTCTCTCTTTCTCCCTCTCTCAGGGTAACTTGGGAATTTTTTTTTTTAGCTGGTGCAGCATATAGCTGATAATAATAATAATATGAGAACTATTACAAATACCTATGACAGCATGTAAATAAGGATTGTCAAAGGAACATCCCATCAAAAGTTCTAAGTCACAATGGATTCATTGTGAGGAAACTCATAGGAAATTTAAAAAAAAAAAAGGAAACAACCAATTTCTAGAGCCTGAGTTGTTAACATCAATGTTCTTACTTTCAGAATAATGAAGTGTATAATTTGTAAAAGAATAAGAGAAGTTTACCCCAATATGATACGTAGAACACTTCCATATGATACTCTCCAGAAATTAAAATGAAAACAATTAAAAAAAATTGAAAATCTTACATTACAGTAAGAAATAATTCATCATCAGCCATTTTCAATCCATTGCAGGATGAAGGCCTCTCCAGCAACTTTCCAGTTCCTTCTGTTTTGAGCACTGGCCATCCATTTACTACCCAAAAACTCATGAATTTCATCTATCCATCTCCGCCTTTGTCTTCCAGGTTTTCTTCTAGCTCCTCTTGGGTACCATTCTGTTATTTTCTTAGTCCATCTGTCATCATGTCTTCGAGCTATGTGTCCTGCCCAAGACCATTTTAGTTCTTTAGTTTTGATAAGAATGTCTTTTACTTGAGTTTGCTGCCTAATCCATGTGTTTCTCTTCTTATCTAACAGTCTGATTCCCAATATAATTCATTCCATTCTTCGCTGTGTAGTTCTCAGCTTCTCTTCCATTCTTTTGGTGAGTGCCCAAGTTTCACTTCCATAAGTCATGGTGGGGAGTATACATTGGTTCATTATTTTACGTTTCAGACAAACTGGGATATTGCTCTTCAGTATGTGACTATATTTCCTGAATGCTATCCATACAAAATTTATTCTTCTCTGACTTCCAGCCATTTATCATTATTACAGCTAATAACTTGTCCCAGATAAGTATATGACTCCACCTTTTCAATTACTGCTCCTTCAATCATTATTTCCCTTTCCGTGGCATACTTGTTCATCATTACTTTTGTTTTAGCCATATTCATCTTTAGTCCAAAATCCTTACTAACTGTGCATAACTGATTAAGATTTTCCTCTAATTCTTTGGGATTGTGGCTTATAACCACAATGTCATCTGCAAATCGTAAATGGTTTAGGTACTCTCCGTTCACATTGACTCCTTTCTGCGACCAGTCTAATCTTCTGATAGCTTCCTCAAGGGCAGCAGTAAACAGCTTCGGAGATATTGTATCTCCTTGTCGAACTCCTTTCTCGATTTTAAATGTGCTACTGTCTTTGTCTAGTCTAATAAAGGAGGTAGCACTCTCATATATTTTCTTCAAAATCATAATATATGGGGTATCTATGCCTTATCTTTCCAGTGCCCGAAATATTGCCTTATGCTGTATGGAGTCAAATGCCTTTTCATAATCCACAAATGCCAGGCATAATGGTATTTTATATTCATTTGCTTTCTCCATTAACTGTGAAGGTGATCCATAGTTGAGAATCCTGTCCTAAAGCCAGCTTGCTCTTTCGGTTGATTCTCATCAAGTATTCTTTTTAATCTGTTAGTAATGATCCTTGTGAACAACTTGTAGATGTGGGATAACAAGCTAATTGGTCTATAATTTCCAATTTCTGATTTATCTCCTTTCTTATGCAGCAAAACTATGATTGCATTATGAGTGCATTTGAAATGATTGCATTATGAGTGCATTCGAAAAGGTGTGACGCCTGAGCGTCACACCTTTTCGAATGCACTTTATGAAGAGCCTTGCCAGTTTTTGTGTTATGTCTCTTCCTCCCAATTTTAACAACTCTACAGTAACTTCATCTTCCCCCGGGGCTTTCCAATTCTTCATTTTCTTCAATGGATGTTCTACCTCATCAGGAAGAATATCGGGTATGTCATATGTGTTGCTACTTTGCAATCCATCTTCCCCACTGCTGGTGTCATTCCCTCGCTCCTTGTATAATTCTCTATAGTAATCTTCTGCTATTTGAATTATGCCTTCTCTGCTGTTTATAAGTACACCATCGCTATTCTTCAGTTTCAGTATCATTTGTCTTTCTGTATTACTGCTCAAGGCTGTTGATTTAAATCCTTTGTTTTCCCTTAATGCTTGTTCTACTTTTCTTATGTTAAATCTTCTTATGTCCTCTCTGAGTCTCTTTCTAATGGCTTTGCATAACTCAGTATACTCAATATTCTCCCTGTCAGTATTTTTCTTGCTCTTCATTTGTCGTCTTCGGTTCATCATGACAAGTGTTTCTTGAATAATTTTTTCTTCTTTGGATTTCTGTTTCCCTATAGGTTTCTTGGCTTTATCATTTTCAGAAAGTTGTAATATTCCTCGTCGATATCTTGGTCCTGAGCAGTCTGCAGAAGCTCAAACTTGTTCTTAAGTTCCAGTACATACTGCTTTTTCTCCTCCTCTGTTATCTCAAAGACCTTTGTATTATTTACTCGAGTCAGTTTTTTCCTTTCCTTTCCTACATCTATATCAAGTGTACAGCTTACCATTCTGTGATCACTTCCAACATTTACCTTATTCAGGACTGTAACATCATTCACAATATATCTTCTGTTAGTGAGGATGAAGTCGATTTCATTAGTTGTTAATCCATTTGGACTCTTCCATGTCCACTTTCTGTTCACCCTTTTCTTGAAAAAAGTGTTCATTACTAACAGTCTTTGAGATTCTGCAAATTCCACAAGTCTTTCACCTCTTTTATTTCTTTCACCAATTCCAAAGTTTCCTATAGTTCCTCTTTCTGCACTGTTTTGCCTTTTTCCAACCTTAGCATTGAAGTCCCCCAACTCCACCTTCACTCCTTTCACTGTTTCCATTAGTGTACAGCAGATTTCCACTTGATAAACTTATAAGTGATTAGCATTAGTAGAGGCATTTGATGCAAGAAAGCAAGCTTATGCAGCATCAGCCAAAAAAAAAAAAAAAAAAAAAACCACTTCCACTTTACCCCTCTGTTCGTTCAAAATACCTGTCCAGCTGAGCCTTAAACTTATTTAGGCTATCAACCTCCACCACAAGGGATGGAAGTCTGTTCCACCAACCAACCACCCGCTGGCTAAAGGCAAATTTCCGCACGTCTATCCTACATCTGTCTTTCCTCAATTTGAATTTATGCCCTCTCAGGTGATTATTCTGAGCTAGAGGAAGAATCCCATCAGCATTGAGCATGCTTAAACCATTCAAGGCTTTATACACCTCTATCAGATCACCTCGCTGGTGCCTAGTCTCCAGACACTGTAATTTGCAAAACTTAAGCCTTTCTTCGTAAGAGCACCCCTTTGTTCCATTCACTAATCTTGTTGCCCTTCTCTGTACTCGTTCCAGCAGCTCTACATCCTTCTTGAAATGAGGCCTCCAGACCTGTATACAGTACTCTAGGTGTGGCCTGACCATCGCCTTATACAATGGAATAATCACCTCCTTATCCCTGCTGGAAAAATTCCTGTATATCATTGACAATACTCCATGAGCTACTCTTGCAGCCCGTCTGCACTGCTCAGAGAACTTCATATCTGCCTGCACAACCACCCCCAAGTCCCTTTCATTCTCTACCACTGTCAGTGTTGTACCATAGAGTTGATACGTTGCTCTGGGGTTGCTGTTTCCCATGTGTAGTACTTTACATTTGTCAATGTTAAACTTCATTTGCCACCTCTCAGCCCATCTGCTCAACCTTTCCAGATCCTGTTGCAGAAGCATAGTGTCAGTAGTGTCCTTGACAACCCTGCCAACCTTTGTATCGTCTGCAAACTTGGACATTAATCCCGATATACCATCATCAATATCATTTATAAATACAGAAAACAATAATGGACCCAACACTGAGCCCTGAGGGACTCCACTAATAACATCAGTCCACGATGAGCAGTGTCCATTGATTACCACTCTCTGTCTTCTCCCCCTCAACCACCCCTTTATCCATAGCAGCAATTTGCCTCCAATGTCACACTGCTCCAATTTGTGTAGCAGTCTTCCATGTGCAACAGTATCAAAAGCCTTTCTAAGATCCAAGTATATAATATCAAAGTTATTCCCTGCATCCAGTTCTTTTGTGACTGCATCATAGTATCCAATCAAGTTGGTCAGGCAAGACTTCCCCTTAACAAAACCATGCTGTGTCTGAGCTATAACTGAAGTCTTGTTTAAATGATCCTGCAGTGCGTCTTTAACCAGTGCCTCCATTAATTTTCCTGGAACAGAAGTCAAGCTCACAGGTCTATAATTACTTGTGTCAGCCTTTGATCCTCCTTTGTGAATTGGGGTCACATTAGCACATTTCCAGTCTATGGGTACCTCCCCTGAGTCCAAGGAAGCTCTCATAATTATGGCTAAGGGTTTGCTTACTTCCTTTGCTGCCTCCTTTAATATAACTGGATAGATCCCATCCACCCCGGGTGCCTTTCTTGTGTTTATCTTCAACAGTTTCTCCTCCACTTTACTCCCAGTTATTTCAAGATTCTGTAACTTACTGCTAGAGTTGAATACACCTCTGGCATTCCCCTCGCTGAATAACTCCTCATGTGTGAATGTCGATGCAAAATATTCATTTAGTTTGTTAGCCACCTGAGCAGGATCATCAACACTTCATCAATATCAAGTGGACCAATCTGATTCATCCCTTTCCTTCTAGAGTTTACATAAGTAAAGAACACTTTGCTGTTTTTCTTTGCATCCCTTGCCAAGGATTTCTCGTAATCTGCCTTCGCCTGCCTAACCTCCTTTGTAACTTGGTTGCATATCAACTTGTATCTATCATAGGCTTCTGTGTCATGTGTTAATGTGTAAGTATCCCATGCATTTTTCTTCTCTGCCATATGCCTCATTAGTTCATCTGACATCCATTTTGGCCTAAACCTTGAACAATATTTCTTAGTTGGTATGTAAAGCCTAGTAGCTTCCAAGATAAGTTCTTTGAATGCTTCCCATTTTGAATTTGCTGTTGGTAACATCATCAGTTGGTCCCACTGTATAGAATTTAAATACTGTCTCAGTCCATCGTAGTCGCCTTTACGGAAGCAATAACCCTTCCCTTTACCCCTAATGGTAGTTACCTCTTTGAGTAAATCCCACTTCAGCACACTGTGATCACTGCCACCTAGTGGTTCGTTTATCTGCAGATTCTTAATGCATGAAGAATCACTGCTGATAATCAAATCAAGAGTATTACTCCCTCTAGTTGCCTCCCGAACATGCTGATGTAGAAAACAATCATCCATTAGATCCACAAAAGCCCTGCTAGTGTGTGAGTATCCAGCCCCCAAATTCCAGTCAATATCTGGGAAATTAAAATCTCCCATTATAAGACATGATTCATTTCTTCTTCTTGTTTCAGCCAAACAAGAAATAATTAACGATAATTAAAAATCAAATGAACACAATTAAAAATCAATTTAATGCAATTAAAAATTAAGTAAAAAATAAAATATAAATTTAATGGAAAAAAATGCAAAATGATTTTTTTGCTAGATTAATTTTTTACTTAATTTTTAATTGTGTTCATTTGATTTTTAATTATCGTTAATTATTTCTTACTGTAGTATAAAATTTTCGTAATGTAAAAACAATTTAAAATTTTTTAAAATTGTTTTCATTTTAATTTCTGGAGAGTATCATATGGAAGTGTTCTGTGTATCATATTGAGCATTATAGCTCTGGTTCATACTATGAAAGTGTATAATGTACTGAGTAAAAGCAATTTGGAATATTAATAATTTCATATTTAGAGTAAAAATCTGTTTAGCAAGTTATTGTATTACATGTAGGAGTCATATGCTTGACATCTTACATATAGTACAAAAACTAAAATTTATTATGTGAAAAAACAGTCTTCTCCCTTTTTTTTTTTAATTTCATATTTAAGTTAACAAAATGAAGTATATATTCATGATAAAAATGAAAAATATATTTATCAGGTTCCATAATATTATTTCAGATATTCAGCAGTAAATATATTTAACTTTAGTAACTTTAAGCATTAGTCCTATTGCTTAGCATAAGAAACAGACATTCTTTTACCTCAACATAACTAGAAGGAAAAATCCCAACTGTTTTCCGACATTCTCCTTCATACCAGTTCTTGTCTAACTGACGCATAATCTTTACTATATCTCCTTTCTTCAAATTAATTTCCCTTTGTTTAAAAAATAATGTACTAATCAAACTTCAAGCATCATGTGTAAGTAAATATATTTTTTGTCCACTAAAATTTGCATAATTTAATCTTAATTTCTTTTGATACATGAAATTTAACAATTATAAATGGCCCATTATACCAATTTATTTTTCTCACATTTTTGAACACAGTAAAATAAATCACCATAAAATGTGCCAAAAATCATGCATTCCTTTATTTTATTAATTAATTTTCATCCTTACATAGCAAAATCGTTTGGAAAACAAAAGAATTATGTGAGTAATCCATATCACAAAGAATATAAGCAGTGTAGCGAAAAGAATTTCTTTAACTCTGATAAATTTATTTTAGCTCAAGTCCACACTAGATTCCCCATGAACCTTGCACAATCTCTCCAGGAATGAACTGATTGACAAGGCTCACATCATCTCTCCCTCTAATAATGTCTGGGCAGAATTGCAGACAAACTCAATTTCAATCTCAACATACTCTAAAGTTGTTGATTAAATCCTTTCTCTTACTCTTAATATCATTAGTAATAATGTGTATAATAATAGCATCTTTTCTGCCCTTTAGAGATAATAAATACTGTACTTTAGTGCTCCCCCCCCCCTGAAAACATGTGTGGGTCCCATTCCACCTGCCCTTTTTGCACGATATATTTCTCGCTTCCCTATTCTTGACACCATCATATAAGCCCATCAGAACACTGAATATGCACTTAATCTCCCCATGCTCTTTGGAATGAATGCACATAAAGGAATCATCCATAGCTATCTTATGTCTTTGTAAAGGTAGCTTTACAAAAAGATGGCAAGTAATGCACAAAATATAGTCCATTTTTGTCACTTTGAGTCCATTTCTTTGATGCTCAAGTCTGAGGAATGATTTCATTTAAAAATGATGCATAAAACAAAGAGACACAAAAATAATGACACTGCTATAATCCCTCTTATTTAATGGCAATACAAACTGCACTATTTTAGATTATGTTATGTACATTAGGTAATTTATAATACATAGACTTAATAAAAACACTTATGGGCTTTTAATATAACTATGTGTCAATGGAATTATATAGAATACTACGAAATCACTATACTCAATTACAATATTTATATCATTCTATAACAACACTATAATTGATAATATATTTATTTTGATACTATAACAGTGGTGACTATATCACTGTTATATTGATATATTGTACTGTATCAATATATCATTGTTATATTGATACAGTACAATCATGGCAGACTATGCTCTTGTTTTCTAAGCAATTCCTATAATCAAGCAAACAACAAATTAACTAACTTCATCAAATAAACACAAGTAACAAGTGCACCTGTAATTTCAAACAAAAATAAATTTTTAAGCAATAAAAAAGTCCACTAAGCAGTACCCAAAAAGAGCTCTGTTCACCATACTCTTTAGCAAAAGTGATTTACAGGAATTTTGTCAGGAATAATGAAGTAATTAGTGTTACTAGTGGCAAACAATGCATGAACAGAACATACAGTAACAGCAGCAGCAAAAAAAAAAAAAAAAAAAAAAAAGACTTCCCATATCACTTGCCAATCAATTTTACTAATTTGTCTAAATCTAAATTCTTCCTTAAATTTATCAAATTACCCACTTCCACAACACTAGATGGAAGTTCCAATAATAAACTTCCCTCAAGCTGAAAGCCAATTTTACCTCCTTATTGTGTTATCTGAGCAAGAGTATGAATACTATCAACATTTAAATTAATTTTAAATTAATTAAGAGGAATGTTTTCGGCCAGAAAATATTTTAACGCCACAGCAATTCACGCAAGTTGAACTGAACAATTTAGTAAGGGGCTTAGGTCTTCCAAAGTATGCTGCTGAAATTCTGGGATCCAGACTTCAAGAGAAGAACTTACTTGCTCCAGGTACATCATTTTCCTGGTACAGAAATTGTGAAAGGGAGTTTATACAGTATTTTTCACAAGAAGGTCCTCTCATATATTGCAGTGATATCGCTGGTTTTATAAGTGCCTTAGGAGTTCCATCATATGTTCCTAGTGAGTGGAGACTATTTAGACTCTTCTAAGACTAGTTTAAAAGGTGTTATCTTGTATAATGGAGATAAGTACACATCTGTGCCAGTTGCTCATTCAGTCTACTTAAAAGAAACTTATGACAACCTAAAGTTGCTTCTGGAGAAAATTAAATATCAAGATCATGAAAGACAACTATGTGGAGACTTAAAAGTGTTATGTATGTTGTTGGGGCAACAGGGTGTGTACACTAAAATGCCATGCTTTTTTTTGTGAATGGGATAGCAGAGCTAAAGCACTGCATTGGACAAAGAAGCAATGGCCTCGGAGGCACAATCTTACACTGGGGTCAAAAAATATTGTGCACGAAAGTTTGGTGAAGCCAGATAAAATACTTTTACCTCCACTGCATATCAAGTTAGGCATAATGAAGCAATTTGTTAAAGCACTGAATAAGGATGGCAACTGCTTTAAGTACCTTTGCAGTAAATTTCCCGGTTTATCTGATGCAAAACTTAAGGAGGGTATCTTCATTGGTCCCCAAATTAGAAAATTCGTTTTAGATGGTTAATTTGAAACTACTATGACTGACGTTGAAAGGGAAGCCTGAATTGCTCTTAAAAGTGTAATGGAAAACTTTCTAGGAAACCATAAATCACAGTATTATGAGAAAATTGGTCAAAATATGCTCGAAAAGCTTCGCAATTTAGGTTGCAATATGAGCATCAAAATTCACTTTTTGCATGCCCATTTTGATTTTTTTCCCGAAAATTGTGACAGATCAGCAAAGAACAAGGGGAGAGATTTCATCAGGACAAAGGAAATGGAGCAGAGATACCAGGAAAGGTGGAATACAAGCATGATGGCCGACTACTGCTGGTGTTTAAAAAGAGAGAAACCTGGCACAGTACATAAAAGAAAAACAAACGTTCTTTTCAAACAAAGAGATGAAGGTCTGATTAATGAAAGTTTCAGAATTTTGATTAATACTTGTTAGTATTTACATATTTTTTGATATATGAAAATGTAATCCTATCAATTTGTCATTACTAAATACAATAAAGTTATATACTTTATTTCTTAAATTGTGATGTATCCGGATGTGATAGAAAAAAATCTAAGTCATATTTGAAATCACAGCAACATATTTTGGCAGTAGGGCCTATTGATATTCAAACCCCAGTGAACAAACTTAAATTTGTAAACTAGTGTTAACAATGAAAATTAATAAATTTAATTACTGATTAATTGACAATACTACACCAAGCTAATAGATTGCTAAATGCAGTGATAAGTATTACACTATCAAGTTTTGTGTTACACTTTATTCTATCAAGTTCAAGGTATACTTTACGCTATACTGTTACGATCATGGTATTAAATCAGATCATGGTATTAAACCTTACTAAAAACTAAAATTCCTAAGCTAAACACAAAAAAAAAGATATATGGCCAACAATTGATTAGAACTATCAAGCTACTTATTTATCCAAATTAAAACCCTACTATATCAGTGCACCACTCGTTATGTGCTGAGATATTTGTGCCAAAACACTGGTACAATAGTGGTAAGAATAGAAAGTCGTAACTTACAAAATCACTAGCTTAATTTAAAAATAAGCTAATACACGTAACTAAGGCTATTTAAACTATTTTTAAACACAATATGTTAATTAATCAAAAAAAAATATTGTAAAAATTTCCAAAAAACATATCTTTCCCAGAAGCTTAAAATTCTGCATCCTGGCACTTATGATAACTCTCCCTCTGTCTTCTGCCACTCAATCATTCCTTTATTCATAGCGGTAAATTTCCCCAAGGATACACTGCTACAAATTGTATAGCAGTCTTTCATAGAACAGTATCAAAAGCATTACTAAAATAAGTATGTGATGTCAGAATGAATTTATTTTTGCATCTGTTTTCTTTTATTACTGTGTCATATTAGATTGGTCAGTAAAGAACTTCCTTTAACAAATGAATGAGGTGAGTTCTATATAACTGCATTCCTATCTAGATGGTCCTTCATTACTGATATCAGTAACATCATTAATTTCCCCAGAACTGAAGCTGAGCCTACATCTGTAATAATTCACTTCACCCTTTGATCCACTTTTGCAAATAGGAGAGCTACTTGTAGGACCTCCCCAGAATCCAAGGATACTATCATAATTATGGCTAAAGGTTTGCATACCTCCATTGATGATTCATTAAATATAATCAAACAGATACTGACAGCCTCAGGTGCTTTTTATTTTCTTTCAGCTTCAGCAAATTCTCTTCCACTTTCCTCTTGTTGTTATCTTTCACACAGCAAGAAGCAAAAAAAAAAAAAGAAAAAAAAAGGCTTTGACGTAAGAAACATTTGCTTGATATTGTACACAGTGGGACCAACTAATGATGTTACCTACAACAAATTCTAAATGAAAAAAAAATTCAGGAAAGTAATCATAAATGCTACTAGGCTTTTCATACCAACAAAGAAATACTGTTCAAGGCTTAGACCAAAATGGATGTTACATGAACTATTAAGACACATGGCAGAGAAGAAAAGTGCATGGCATGCATATAAATTATCAGGTGATACAGAAGCCAATGGTATACATAAATTAGTCTATAATCAAGTCAGAAAGGAAGGTAGGCAAGCTAAGGCAGATTATGAGAAGTCTGGAAAAGAATGCAAAGAAAAGCAGCAAAGACATCTATGCTTATATTAAAATAAGAAGGAAGGGGTTGAATCATATTGAACTTGATGCAATGGGTTAACTGTTGACCCTGCTCAGGTTGCTGACAAACTGAAAAAGTATTTTCCATCTACATTCACACATGAGGAATTCTTTAGAGAAGGAGGATGCTAGAAGTTTCTTAAACTCTAACAGGGAGCTAAATGACTTTGTGATAACTGAAAGGAAAGTGGAAGAGAAACTGTTGAAGCTGAACATAAAAAAAGTGCCTGGGGTGGATAGAATCTATCCAATTTTATTAAGGTGCCAGCAAAGGAGGTTAGCTGAAAGGAAAGTGGAAGAGAAACTGTTGAAACTGAACATAAAAAAAGTGCCTGGGGTGGACAGAATCTATCCAATTATTAAGTGCAAAGAAAGTGGAATATATAATTATATTCCACTTTCCTTGCAAATACCACAGCAAGGATTTGTTAACGGGTGGTCTTGTCTAACCAATCTGATAGGTTACTGTAAGGTAGTGACTAAGGAACTGGATGCAAAAAATAATTTTCACATCATATACTTGGATTTCATGAAAGCTCTAGATACTGCTGCACATAACAGATTGCTGTACAAACTGGAGCAATGTGGCCTTAAGGTCAAGTTACTGCTATGGATAAAGGGATTGTTAAGTGGAAGAAGACAGAGTGGTTATCAATGGCATGGCACTGCTTTTCCTGGACTAATATTATTAGTGGAGTTCCATGGGATTCCGTGCTGAGCCCACTGTTGTTTTAATATTTATCAGTGATAATGATGAAGGTATATCAGGGTCAATATCAATGTCTAAGTTTGCAAGTGATAAAAAGGTTGGAAGGGTGGTTAACGACAGTCATCAGGGTGAGCTACTGCAACAAGAACAAGGAAAATTGGGTCGATGGGTCGAGAAATGGCAACTGAAGTTTAACATTGACAAATGCAACTTACCGCATATGAGTAGCAGTAACCCCGGAGTAATTTATCAACTGTGTGGTACTATACTCAGGGTAGTGGAGAATGTAAAAGATTTGGGGGTAATTGTGCAATCAGACATGAAATTCTCTGAGCAGTATAGACATGTAGCCAGGACAGCTCACTGGGTTTTGTCAATGATATACAGAAACTTTGCTAGCAGTGATAAGGAAGTTATTATCCCTTTGTGTAAGGCCATCTTTAGGCCACATCTTGATTACTGTATACAGGTCTGGAGGTCTCAATTTAGGAAAGATGTAGATCTGCTGGAACAAGCGCATAGAAGGGAAATCACACTGGTGAAAGGTACAAAAGGGTGCCCTTACCTAGAAGGGCTTCAGTTCTGCAAATTGCAGAATCTCAAGACTAGGCACCTGTGGGGGTAATCTGATTGAAGTATTTAAGGCCTTGAATGGATTGAGAAAGCTGAATGTTAATGGCTTTCTTCCTCTTGCTGAGACTACACACATGAGGGGATATAAATTCAATTTGAGGAAGGATGGTTGCAAGTTAGTTGTGTGGAAGTTTGTCATCAGACAGTGGTTGATTGATTGCTTCCATCTGTTGTTCTGGAAGTGGATCATTTGAATAAATTCAAGGAAGAACTACACAAACTGTCAGAGGATATGGATGGGTGAAGTGTATCGTTTTTTTTTTTTTTTTATTATTTATTTTATTTTTTTTTGGCTGATGCTATGTAATTTGCTTTCTTGCATCTTTTGCCACCACCACTACTACTACTGTCATTCCCTTTATTTACATTTTATTGTAACACTGTGTCTGCTACAAATAAATAAAACAATTTTTGCTGCCTCTGGCCATGATGCATTAGGAATTAAATTCCTCTTACAGCTTACAAATTTTATATTAAAATAGGATTGTTTAGCAGTACAGTATGTTTTAAGCATTATGTCACCTAGTATTTTCATGTCTGGATTTTTGTGAGACATGAATTGATTTTGACTGCTTCCAGAAAGATACTATTAAATTTACTCTCGTCAGAAATGTTCAGTCAAAGTTCTGTTTATAATAATGGCACTGCTACTTTAGACTTCACTCTCAAGAGCATTAGCATTAGCATTAGCATTAATAGAGGCATTTGATGCAAGAAAGCAAGCTTATGCAGCATCAGCCAAAAAAAAAAAAAAAAAACCCCCACTTCCACTTCACCCCTCTGTTCGTTCAAAATACCTGTCCAGCTGAGCCTTAAACTTATTTAGGCTATCAACCTCCACCACAAGGGATGGAAGTCTGTTCCACCAACCAACCACCCGCTGGCTAAAGGCAAATTTCCGCACGTCTATCCTACATCTGTCTTTCCTCAATTTGAATTTATGCCCTCTCAGGTGATTTTTCTGAGCTAGAGGGAAGAATCCCATTAGCATTGAGCATGCTTAAACCATTCAAGGCTTTATACACCTCTATCAGATCACCTCGCTGGTGCCTAGTCTCCAGACACTGTAATTTGCAAAACTTAAGCCTTTCTTCGTAAGAGCACCCCTTTGTTCCATTCACTAATCTTGTTGCCCTTCTCTGTACTCGTTCCAGCAGTGCTACATCCTTCTTGAAATGAGGCCTCCAGACCTGTATACAGTACTCTAGGTGTGGCCTGACCATTGCCTTATACAATGGAATAATCACCTCCTTATCCCTGCTGGAAAAATTCCTGTATATCATTGACAATACTCCATGAGCTACTCTTGCAGCCCGTCTGCACTGCTCAGAGAACTTCATATCTGCCTGCACAACCACCCCCAAGTCCCTTTCATTCTCTACCACTGTCAGTGTAGTACCACAGAGTTGATACGTTGCTCTGGGGTTGCTGTTTCCCATGTGTAGTACTTTACATTTGTCAATGTTAAACTTCATTTGCCACCTCTCAGCCCATCTGCTCAACCTTTCCAGATCCTGTTGCAGCAGCATAGTGTCAGTAGTGTCCTTGACAACCCTGCCAACCTTTGTATCATCTGCAAACTTGGACATTAAGCTTGATATACCATCATCAATATCATTTATAAATACAGAAAACAATAATAGACCCAACACTGAGCCCTGACGGACTCCACTAATAACATTAGTCCACGATGAGCAGTGTCCATTGATTACCACTCTCTGTCTTCTCCCCCTCAACCACCCCTTTATCCATAGCAGCAATTTGCCTCCAATTTCACACTGCTCCAATTTGTGTAGCAGTCTTCCATGTGCAACAGTATCAAAATCCTTTCTAAGATCCAAGTATATAATATCAAAGTTATTCCCTGCATCCAGTTCTTTTGTGACTGCATCATAGTATCCAATCAAGTTGGTCAGGCAAGACTTCCCCTTAACAAAACCATGCTGTGTCTGAGCTATAACTGAAGTCTTGTCTAAATGATCCTGCAGTGCTTCTTTAACCAATGCCTCCATTAATTTTCTTGAACAGAAGTTAAGCTCACAGGTCTATAATTACTTATGTCAGCCTTTGATCCTCCTTTGTGAATTGGGGTCACATTTGCACATCTGCAGTCTGTGGGTACCTCCCCTGAGTCCAAGGCAGCTCTCATAATTATGGCTAAGGGTTGCTTACTTCCTCTGCTGCCTCCTTTCATATAACTGGATAGATCCCATCCACCCCGGGTGCCTTTCTTGTGTTTATCTTCAACAGTTTCTCCTCCACTTTACTCCCAGTTATTTCAAGATTCTGTAGCTTACTGCTAGAGATGAATACACCTCTGGCATTCCCCTTGTTGAATAACTCCTCATGTGTGAATGTCGATGCAAAATATTCATTTAGTTTGTTAGCTACCTGAGCAGGATCATCAACAGTTGACCCATCAATATCAAGTGGACCAATCTGATTCATCCCCTTCCTTCTAGAGTTTACATAAGTAAAGAACTCTTTGCTGTTTTACTTTGCATCCCTTGCCAAGGATTTCTCGTAATCTGCCTTCGCCTGCCTAACCTCCTTTGTAACTTGGTTGCATATCAACTTGTATCTATCATAGGCTTCTGTGTCATGTGTTAATTTGTAAGTACCCATGCATTTTTCTTCTCTGTATCTGGAGTCAGATACCATATGCCTCATTAGTTCATCTGACATCCATTTTGGCCTAAACCTTGAACAATATTTCTTAGTTGGTATGTAAAGCCTAGTAGCTTCCAAGATAAGTTCTTTGAACGCTTCCCATTTTGAATTTGCTGTTGGCAACATCATCAGTTGGTCCCACTGTATAGAATTTAAATACTGTCTCAGTCCATCGTAGTCGCCTTTACGAGAGCAATAACCCTTCCCTTTACCCCTAATGGTAGTTACCTCTTTGAGTAAATGCCACTTCAGCACACTGTGATAACTGCCACCTAGTGGTTCATTTATCTGCAGATTCTTAATGCATGAAGAATCACTGCTGATAATCAAATCAAGAGTATTACTCCCTCTAGTTGCCTCCCGAACATGCTGATGTAGAAAACAATCATCCAATAAATCCAAAAAAGCCCTGCTAGTGTGTGAGTAACCAGCCCCCAAATTCCAGTCAATATCTGGGAAATTAAAATCTCCTATTATAAGACTCTCTGATTTACTGGCCCACTCTATTTCCCTGTACAGTTCCTTATTATACTCATCAGAGTCATTAGGCCTATAGCACACTCCTACTCTCAATTTTGATCTCCCAATGCTTATGTCACACCAAACTGACTCAACACTGCACTGTCCGGCGATGTCGACTGGCTTCACTTCCTTGGTTTTTATGTGTTTCTTAACTAATAGCATAACCCCTCCCCCCTTCCTATCCTGTCTGTCCTTTCTGTAGACGTTGTATTCCCTAAATTGCAGTTCTGCATCCCTTATATCTGTGTGACACCACGTCTCTGATATCCCAACAATATCTGCCTTTGATGTTTTGAGCAATACCTCAAATTCATCAAATTTATTTACTAAACTCCTAGCATTGGTGTACATGCAAGTATACCTGCACCTGTTTCTATTCTTAGCTACCCTAACACAACCCATGTGTTTACTTGTACCGCAATGGCTCGCAGCAGGCTCTGAAATACCATGCATCTTGTTTTTCAGGCTTCTGCTCATTCTAATAGAAACAGTGCAAGAATCTCTTTCACCTCTGCCAGTGGCTACTGTCAATCTATTGGTCTTTGTCTCCCCCCAAGCTAGCAGTTTTCTGACCCACCTAACACTGCCTCGATAGCATCAGCAAATATTCTTGCACCCTTTCTATTTAAGTGTATCCCATCCCTGTAGAAGCAATCTCTCCTGTTAACAAGTACAGTCCAGGCTGAAAAAAATTCTACCCCTTGAGCCTTGCACAATCTTTCCAGGGCCGAATTGATCGACAAGGCTCTCATCATATACTCCCTCCTATCGTGTCTGGGCAGAATTGCAGACACTTTCAAATTCAACCCTAATTCTCGGCTTTTGTTCAACAGTGACCTGTAGCATTTCCATAGATTCTCCTAAAATTTGTTGTTGTTATTTGGTTTTTAGGAGCATTAGCAACTAAGGTCATATTGCTCTGGGAATATGCGGTGGTCATTCCCTGACCTTTCTACATCCTCTGTATTTGGTGGTGATGGGCTCGAACCCCGGTCTAGTCAAGAAGTGTATGTTACGCACTGCTGCTCCTTTCCACCTGGCTACGAAGGCGCCATTCTCCCGAAAGAGAAGATCTGAACTCAGTTTTTGTTTTACTCATCTGGCTGAGTATTCTCTGACACTCAGCATTGCTATAAAGAACCGTTACACTTGCAAGACGCAGTATGGTGATAGCAGCCCATGAGCCAATAAATCCCACTCCAACACCAACAAATTACAAGCATGACTTGGAATAATTTGTTACATTTCAAGACTCCCACTGTACATTAGCAGAGATGGGGGTAACCCTTGGTACTGTCAGACAACTAACACACTAGCATTAGCAAAGGACACATGATGCAAGAAAGCAAGCTCATATATAGCATCAGCCAAAAAAAAAAAAAAAAAAACCCTTATTCCATCCATCCCCTTACTCCAAATGTTTCTCAAGTTCTGCCTTGAATCTATTTAAGCTATCAACTTCTACAACAACAGATGGAAGTTTGTTCCAGCAATCAACCACCTGCTGGCTAAAGGCAAACTTCCGCACATTTATCCTACAACCGTCTTTCCTCAATTTGAATTTAGGCCCTCTCATGAGATTATTCTGAGCAATAGGAAAAATCCCATCAGCACTGAGCATGCTCCAACCATTCAAGGCTTTATACACCTCAATCAGATCACCTTGCAGGTGCCTAGTTTCCAGACATTGTAATTTGCAAAACTTAAGCCTTTCTTCATAAGAGCAACCCTTTGTTTTGTTCACTAATCTTGTTGCCTTTCTCTGTACTTGTTCCAACAGCTCTACATCCTTCTTAAAATGAGGCCTCCAGACCTGTATACAGTACTCAAGGTTGCCACCTTATTGCCTTACATAAGGGGATAAACACCTCCTTATCTCTGCTAGAAAAATTCCTGTATATCACTGACAAGACACCATGAGCTACTCTTGCAGACCGTCTGAACTGCTCAGAAAACTTCATATCTGCCTGCACAATTACCCCCAGGTCCTTTTCATTCTCTACCACTGTCAGTGTGGTGCCACAGAATTGATACCTTACTCTGGGATTACTGCTTCCCATATGCAGCACTTTACGTTTGTCAATGTTAAACTTCATTTGCCACCTCTCAGCCCATCTGCTCAAATTTTCTAGATCCTGTTGCAGCAATGTACTGTCATTAGTGTCATAAACAACCCTGCCAACCTGCGTATCATCTGCAAACTTGGACATTAAGCCTGATATACAGTATCATTTATAAATACAGAAAACAACAATGGAGCCAACACTGAACCCTGAGGGACTCCACTAATAACATTAGTCCACGAAGAGCACTGTCCATTGATTATAACTCTCTGCCTTCTCCCACTCAACCATCCCTTTATCCATAGCAGCAATTTGCCTCCAATGCCACACTGCTCCAATTTGTGCAGCATTCTTCCATGTGCAACGGTATCAAAGGCCATTCTAAGATCCAAATATATGATATCAAAGTTATTCTTTCAATCCAGTTCCTTTGTGACTATATCATAGTATCCAATCAAATTGGTCAGACAAGACTTCCCATGAACAAACCCATGCTGTGTCCGAGCTATAACTGAAGTCTTGTCTAGATGATCCTGCAATGCTTCTTTAACCAGTGCCTCCATTAATTTCCCTGGAACAGAAGTTAAACTAACAGGTCTGTAATTACCTCTGTCTCCCTTTGATCCTTCTTTGTGGATTAGGGTCACATTTGCACATCTCCAATCCATGGGTACCTCTCACAATAATGGCTAAGGGTTTGCTTACTTCCTTTGCCGCCTCCTTTAACATAACTGGATAGATTCCATCCACCCCCAGTTGGCTTTCTTATGTTTATCTTCAACAATTTCTCCTCCACTTTACTCTCAGTTATTACAAGATTATCTATCTAGCTTACTGCCAGAGTTGAAAACACCTCTGGCATTCCCCTCCCTGAATAACTCGTCATGTGCGAATGAAGATGCAAAATATTCATTTAGCTTGTTAGCTACCTAAGCAGGATCATCAAAAGTTGAACCATCGATATCAAGTGGACCAATCTGATTCATCCCCATCCTTTTAGAGTTTATATAAGAAAATAAATCTTTGCTGTTTTTCTTAGCATCCTTTGCCAAAGATTTCTCGTAATCTGCCTTCGCCTGCCTAACCTCCTTTGTAACTTGGTTACAGACCAGCTTATATCTATCATAGGCTTTTCTGTCTCACATGGTAATTTATATGTATCTCATGCATTTTTCTTCTCTGTCACATGTCTGATTAGTTCATCTGACATCCATTTAGGCCTAAATCTTGAACAATATTTCTTTGTTTGTATGAAAAGCCTAGTAGCTTCCATGATTAATTCTTTGAATGCTTCCCATTTTGAATTTGCTGTTGGTAACATCATCAGTTGGTCCCACTGTACAGAATTTAAATATTATCTCAGACCACCATTGTCACCTTTACGAAAGCAAAAACCCTTCCCTTTACCCTTGATAGTAGTTAACTGTTTGAGTAAATCTCACTTCAGCACACTGTGATCACTGCCACCTAGTGGTTCCTTTATCTGCAGATTCTGGATGCAGGAAGAATCACTACTGATAATCAGATCAAGAGTATTACTCCCTCTAGTTGCCTCCCGAACATGCTGCTATAGAAAACAATTATAAATCTACAAAAGCCTTGCTAGTGTGTGAGTGACCAACTCACAAATTCCAGTCAATCTCTGGGAAATTAAAATCCCCCATTATAAGACACTCTGATTTACTGGCCCACTCTATTTCTCTGCACAACTGCTCATTATACTCATCAGATTCATTTGGCCTATAACACACACTTACTCTCATTTTTCCTTTCCCAGTGCTTATGTCACACCAAACAGACTCAACATTGCATTGTCCACCAACATCAATTGGATGCGCTTCCTTAGGGTTGAATTTGAAAGTGTCTGCAATTCTGCCCAGACACCATAGGAGGGAGTATATGATGAGAGCCTTGTCGATCAATTCGGCCCTGGAAAGATTGTGCAAAGCTCAAGGGGTAGAATTTTTTTCAGCCTGGACTGTACTTGTTAACAGGAGAGATTGCTTCTACAGGGATGGGATACACTTAAATAGAAAGGGTGCAAGAATGTTTGCTGATGCTATCGAGGCAGTGTTAGGAGGGTCGGAAAACTGCTAGCTTGGGGGGGATACAAAGACGAATAGATTAACAGTAACCACTGGCAGAGGTGAAAGAGATTCTTGCACTGCTTCTATTGGAATGAACAGAAGCCTGAAAAACAAGATTCAGGATATTTCAGAGACTGCTGAGAGTCATTGCGGTACAAGTAAACACATGGGTTGTGTTAGGGTAGCTAAGAATAGAAATAGGTGCATGTATACTTACATGTACACCAATGCTAGGAGTTTAGTAAATAAATTTGATGAATTTGAGGTATTGCTCAAAACATCAAAGGCAGATATTGTTGGGATATCAGAGACTTGGTGTCACACAGATATAAGGAATGCAGAATTGGAATTTGGGGAGTACAACGTCTACAGAAAGAATAGACTGGATAGGAAGGGAGGAGGGGTTATGCTATTAGTTAAGAAATACATAAAATCCAAGGAAGTGAAGCCAGTAGACATCGCTGGACAGTGCAGTGTCGAGTCAGTTTGGTGTGACATAAGCATTGGGAGATCAAAATTGAGAGTAGGAGTGTGCTACAGGCCTAATGACTCTGATGAGTATAATAAGAAACTGTACAGGGAAATAGAGTGGGCCAGTAAATCAGAGAGTCTTATAATGGGAGATTTTAATTTCCTAGATATTGACTGGAATTTGGGGGCTGGTCACTCACACACTAGCAAGGCTTTTGTGGATTTATTGGATGATTGTTTTCTACCTCAGCATGTTCGGGAGGCAACTAGAGGGAGGAATACTCTTTATTTGATTATCAGCAGTGATTCTTCATGCATTAAGAATCTGCAGATAAATGAACCACTAGGTGGCAGTGATCACAGTGTGCTGAAGTGGGATTTACTCAAAGAGGTAACTACCATTAGGGGTAAAGGGAAGGGTTATTGCTTTCGTAAAGGCAACTACGATGGACCGAGACAGTATTTAAATTCTATACAGTGGGACGAACTGCTGATGTTACCAACAGCAAATGCAAAATGGGAAGCATTCAAAGAACTTATCTTGGAAGCTATTAGGCTTTACATACCAACTAAGAAATATTGTTCAAGGTTTAGGCCTAAATGGATGTCAGATGAACTGATGAGGCATATGGCAGAGAAGAAACATGCATGGGATACATACAAATTAACACATGACACAGAAGCCTATGGTAGATACAAGTTGATCTGTAACCAAGTTACAAAGGAGGTTAGGCAGGCGAAGGCAGATTACGAGAAATCTTTGGCAAGGGATGCAAAGAAAAACAGCAAAGAGTTCTTTACTTATGTAAACTCTAGAAAGAAGGGGATGAATCAGATTGGTCCACTTGATATCGATGGATCAAGTGTTGATGATCCTGCTCAGGTAGCTAACAAACTAAATGAATATTTTGCATCGACATTCACACATGAGGAGTTATTTAGCGAGGGGAAAGCCAGAGGTGTATTCAACTTTAGCAGTAAGGTAGAGAATCTTGTAATAACTGAGAGTAAAGTGGAGGAGAAATTGTTGAAGATAAACACAAGAAAGGCACCAGGGGTGGATGGGATCTTCCCTTAGCCATAATTATGAGAGGTTCCTTGGACTCGGGGGAGGTATCCATGGACTGGAGATGTGCAAATGTGACCCCAATTCACAAAGGAGGATCAAAGGCTGGCACAAGCAATTATAGACCTGTGAGTTTAACTTCTGTTCCAGGAAAATTAATGTAGGCACTAGTTAAAGAAGCACTGCAGGATCATTTAGACAAGACTTCAGTTATAGCTCGGACACAGCATGGTTTTGTTAAGGGGAAGTCTTGCCTGACCAATTTGATTGGATACTATGATGCAGTCACAAAGGAACTGGATGCAAAGAATAACTTTGATATTATATACTTGGATCTTAGAAAGGCTTTTGATACTGTTGCACATGGAAGACTGCTGCACAAATTGGAGCAGTGTGACATTGGAGGCAAATTGCTGCTGTGGATAAAGGGGTGGCTGAGGGGGAGAAGACAGAGAGTGGTAATCAATGGACACTGCTCATTGTGGACTAATGTTATTAGTGGAGTTGCTCAGGGCTCAGTGTTGGGTCCATTATTGTTTTCTGTATTCATAAATGATATTGATGATGGCATATCAAGCTTAATGTCGAAGTTTGTAGACGATACAAAGGTAGGCAGGGTTGTCAAGGACACTACTGACACTATGCTGCTGCAACAGGATCTGGAAAGGTTGAGCAGATGGGCTGAGAGGTGGCAAATGAAGTTTAACATTGACAAATGTAAAGTAGTACACATGGGAAACAGCAACCCCAGAGCAACGTATCAACTCTGTGGTACTACACTGACACAGTGGTAGAGAATGAAAGTGACCGGGGGGGTGGTTGTGCAGGCAGATATGAAGTTCTCTGAGCAGTGCAGACAGGCGGCAAGAGTAGCTCATGGTGTATTGTCAATGATATATAGGAATTTTTCTAGCAGGGATAAGGAGGTGATTATTCCCTTGTATAAGGCAAGTCAGGCCACACCTAGGTTACTGTATACAGGTCTGGAGGCCTCGTTTCAAGAAGGATGTAGAGCTGCTGGAACGAGTACAGAGAAGGGCAACAAGATTAGTGAATGGAACAAAGGGGTGCTCTTACGAAGAAAGGCTTAAGTTTTGCAAATTACAGTGTCTGGAGACTAGGCACCAGCGAGGTCATCTGATAGAGGTGCAAAAGCATTGAATGGTTTGAGCATGCTCAATGCTGATGGGATTCTTCCTCTCGCTCAGAATAATCACCTGAGAGGGCATAAATTCAAATTGAGGAAAGACAGATGTAGGATAGACGTGCGGAAATTTGCCTTTAGCTAGCAAGTGGTTGGTTGGTTGGTGGAACAGACTTCCATCTCTTGTCGTGGAAGTTGATAGCCTAAATAAGTTTAAGGCTCAGCTGGACAGGTATTTTGAACGAACAGAGGGGTGAAGTGGGTTTTTCTTTTTTTTTTTTGGCTGATGCTGCATAAGCTTGCTTTCTTGCATCAAATGCCTCTACTAATGCTAATGCTAATGCTTAGATTTTGTTATGCCTAACAGCATAACCCCTCCTCCCTTTCTGTCCTATCTATCCTTTCTGTACACATTGTACTCCCCAAATTCCAGTTTTGCACACTTGTACATTATTTCTTTTTTTCTTTCATGATAGCTTCTGCTAGGTTCTCACACTGAAAATGAGTGAACTTGTGCTGCCAAACATCTATTCCTTTATCTTCAACGATAGCAAGAAGTACTGGAAACTTATCTATGAAAAATTTCCAATTTGAAAATGATACATTGTAGATTGGTTAAATATGTGCTACCTCTGCATTTATCAGAACATCATCTTTCAATGGGAAATTGTTCATTGTACACTCCCATGCAGTAATAAAGTACCTCTCCACTGAATAAAAGAACAATCTCTTCTTGTTTTACATTCTCTATGACCTTGGCACTAGAAATGCCTAAGGCAGAGCCATCCTTCTGATTCTGTCTATTTGGTCAATCTAATATCAAAATGGAATTGGAAAACTGTTGGTATAAGAAATTTGTACATAACAATTCTTCAACACATCTAGTTGTAATAACTTCAGTATGTGAGATATGTTGGATTGAAGAGCTATATTTTGGATTTTCAAAGATTGGCATAACATTTAAAATAAATTAGGAAATTGCTTTATTCAAGCCAAAAGTGAGGATCTTCAGCAGACTTTCTGCAACAGTGAGAAAAAAAAAAAAAAAAAATCTGAATTCAGATTCAAATTTTGCAATTCAGAAAAAAAAAAATCTGAATTGCAGTTTGCAATTCAGATATATATATTTTTTTTCTTGGGATGCTCATTACTTTGCTTTCTTTAAAATCTTCTTCGAGATCGCAAACTGGATTTAAACATACATCACTGTCACTCACTAGTGAGTGCTTCTAATTTAACAAAGAAAGTCAATGGGTACAGACATGCTTCAAGATCTTTTTTACTTCAGTGGCATGCTTCAAAATCTTTTTTACTTCAGAATAAATTGAAATTGTTTGAATCTATATTTCTTTACAGTAAAGTGATCAGATTTTTAGGAAGACAAATTGAGACAAAAAAAAAAAAAATTATTTTTGGACCTAAACTGTAACATGGAATAAAATGTAATATACAGAGTGTTTCAAAAATGATGGTTAATAATTTAAAGTTGAAAAGTACAAACTAAAACAAGCAAAAAAAGTCCTAGTGAACATCGGGCCACAAATGAATGGTTTGAGATAATGCACATTTTCTGTTAAGATCCGCCACTGACTATGGAAGCACTAGTTTAGCAAAAAGCTGCGAATCCTTTGCTAAGAGTGGTTTTATTAAACAATAAGATAATACATTTTTAATTTTTGGTTTCAACACTACAGAATTTTACAGATGTTACAAAAGGTGTTCAAAATGCTCTCCTTGCATCTGTACACAGCTTTGTAGTCTTCTCTGCATTGAGTTGCAAATCCTCTCAGGCATTCCAGGGTCATTTCTGATTTGTTGAAAGGCTCCTTCAACGCGATGCTACAATTCCTCAACTGTGTTAATGTCAGAAGTGTACACCAAGCTTTTTACATGACCCCAGATACAAAAATCCATAGGATTTAAGTCTGGTGATCTGGGAGACCACATTACAGCCCCGCCTCTACCTATCACTCTTGACCATACCTTCCAGCTAGATACCGAGTTTATGCATGATGGTGCATAAACTCGGTAAACAAAACATGTGGTTTATGCACCATCATGCATAAACCACATGTTTTGGCATTGCTGGAGTGGAACATTATCATCATCAAGGAGGTCTGGAAGAACATTCTGCAGGAACTGAAGGTACAGCTCTCCTGTTAGCCTGTTTGGCAGAAAGTGTGGTGCAATCAGATGGTCTCCTAGTAGTCCTGCCCAGATATTCAATGAGAAACATTGCTGATGTCGTGACTCGTGAATTACATTGGGATTTTTGTTGAATCACATGTGACAGTTAAGAAAATTAAAAATACCATTACGAGTAAACCCAGCTTCATCAGTGAACAAAATGTTGTTTAAAAATTGGGGTGCAGGACACACTTGTTGCATCCACTGACAGAAGTTCACTCTGGGAGGGTAGTCTGTATTGCTGAGTCCTTGTATGCCTGGATGTGGTAGGGGTACAGTAATTGGCAATGTAAAATATGCCACACACTGCTATGACTCAGTATACACTCATGCAGAGCAACTCTCCTTGTCGAAATTCCTGGATTTTGTTCTATTCTTTCTAATAGTCTGCGTGGGTAGCACAGTGGTATCGTCACCGTCCTCCCCACAGCAGGTGGAAAAGGCCTGGGTTCGAATCCCGTCGATAATCCAAGGTACTGTTATGGACTTTTTTCACTCCATGGCTGAGTTAGCCAGTCTCAAGCGTAGATACCAAGGTTTCCCCCCCCAAAAACTGAGGTTTTTCGTCCAGCAAAACAGGAAAATCGACCATAGAACACATGCAATTTACAGACCTAATACACAATGCACAGAGATGAATTTAATTATTCGGGTGGCCTAAAAATAATAATACTCTTTCTAACACCCTTTCCTCAACATCAGATGTTATGCATCTGGACCTACCTGCTCATACTCCATGTGCGAAGTGCCCAGGTTCTCTAAGGCGTTGATGCACCCTGATGAATGTGCACCTGTTGGGCTGCCTTCAGTGGGGAAGTGCTTCTTGGTACAAATATGCAGTCTCGAGTGCATTGCTGTTGACTTTGCCATACATGAAGTACATGTCCGCATACTCTTCATTGCTGTAACCTCTTTCCATGTTGACTATCCTTTGACAAGTACTAGTATGCCTGCTACATCTCAGAGCATTGAGAGAGGGGAAAGGGAAAGAATGAGCATAACCTAACCTAAACATACAAGTCAGTGGTGGATCCAAACTAGAAATGTGCAATATCTCAAAAACGATTCACTTAAGGACCTGTGTTTACTAGGCTTTTTTTGCATATTGTAGTCTGTACAGTTCACATTTAAATTATTGACCATCACTTTTGAAACACCCTGTATATTGTGGAACAGTTTGCTAGTATGTATTTTACATAAAAATTGTATTATAAGTAAAATTTATTAACATATTTTTCTGAGTTATGAATTTTTTTTGGAAGTTTTTATCCTTTGACACTCTGTTATAAAAGTCTAAACCTAAGAATTAACTCCTGCTGAAATTATTACTTTTACAGTATTCACATTCATTTTGTTTTCATCTTTAGACCAAATATTGTTCAAAATACTAAATACTCTTTTAATGGGACTGTTATTTCCTGGCAAACTAAAAGCAAACTCAACACTTAACTATGTATATTGACAAGGGATAAAGTTTAGATCAAAATGTTCAAAAATTTTCCTTCATTTACTAGTGGCAGTATCCTTTTTCCATTCTTTGACTGTGAATTTTTCTTCTAAAAACTTCATTATCCTTCTTTATTTTTGGTAAACAGAGATTCTTCATCGATTGCAGGTAGTTTCTGTACCGAAAATATTTAGGAATTTATTTATTGTGTCCAATAATTTTGAAAAATATACTCACTTTTGAATCGTATTTAGTAGAACTCACCGAAATATGAAACCATACTGAAAGCAATTTGTCCATTCTTATTAAAGTTTGCCATTCTTATTTCAAGTTAAAGAAACATGAAATAAACCATCAACTATTTTGTAGAACTTATCAGATTCCAGTAATCCTTTGCTGACAAGTTGTCCAACCATATTAGTTAATTCTACACCAATAAATGTTTCTTCTCTATGTTTCATTATTTGAATTTTGCTATCGGTCAGAGCCATGCATACTTCCATTATTATAACGGTTTGTCTCTCAATTTTTAAGATGATTATCCCTCAATTTTTAAGATGATTGTCCCTCAATTTATAATTGATTCAACGAAATCTGCAGCCATAATTCTGATGTAAAGTCTTCAAAAAAATTTAATTATGCATGCAATTCTGGAGGGGGGTGGGGATATAAGGCCTTATAAACATCAATTCTCTTAACAGCTAGTCCTAATATTCCTAGTTACGATACTTAGCTTAAATTTTAACTTAGATAGAGATTTTGTAGGTTATTACTTAGTATTGGTAAGGGTATCCAATCCATGTGTTTTACAAGTTTTGCAGCTCTGGCAAATGGTGAGTTTTTTAGCTACATTTAGCCACTTTATTGACTAATTGTTATATTAAATTAAATAGACCTAGTCAAGTTCCTTGGTTTATTCTGAATTGACGCAGTGAGATTTTGGAAGTTAATTAATACTTAAGTGTCCATATATTTACTGTTCATAACTTGCCACCGTTGTTATACGATACGTTATATCCTGAACTATATAGCGTTAGCTTAGTAGAGTATAGTATATAATATTATTAATTTATCAGTAAAATTTATTAATCTTGTTAAACTTCATTGTCAATTAAATTGTACTTTTTAACTAAATACATATAACGACTTAGATTTAAAAATGCAACATAATTAATTAATATATAACTTGATACGGAAGTTATATAACAGAACTCAAAGATAATACTTGATACTGAAAAAATATATATAGTGTTATAACTGCGTTGGGATACAAGTTTAGGGTTATAATTTTGTACTGAAATTGAAATTTTATTGAAATTGAATTGAAATCATGACTCAGACCAGAGCAGCAGAGCAAAAGGCTCAAGCTAAATGGAGTGCTGTGGCTCAGGGGAGAACTGAGGGGGGGGCAGTTGCCCTCTGAATCACAGCCCTTTAAAATGCACTGCTTGCTTGATGTTTCTGGAGAAATCAGGTAGTCTACGGTGGTCTGAGACAGTATTTAAATTCTATACGGTAGGACCAACTGGACATGATATTGCCAAGGGGGATGTCTTTATGTGTGCGCGTGCGATGAAAGGAGTGTGAGGAAATCATGCGACATCTCAGCGTTGTTATGAGCCTATATGAGAGCTCATAACAACGCTGTTATGAAGTCTTGAAGGACAAGGAGGATGCCCTCGAAGGATCTAAATTGAGGGGCGCATCAAGCTCTCAGCTGCCCACATCAACGCCAGAGTTTCACTTAATCATCACGCAACACAGCGGCAACCCCCAAGGCAGAATGCACTGGTCCCGCAGGAACTAGTAGTTGTTGGTGACTATTGTCAGGGAAACGGGGAATATGGTATGTAAAAAGGATAGTTGGAATACGACCAGGGTATGTCTGCCAGGGGCAAAGGTTGATAATGTTGTACAGCGGATAACATCTTTTAAGGGCACAAAAGGTGATATTGTTGTACACGCTAGCACTAAAGATATTAAGAATAGGAGACCAGCAGAATTACTTAACAAGTACACGTCACTGTTGAAAAAAAAGCCGTGAATTAGGGTTGAATCTGAAAGTGCCTGTAATTCTGCCTAGACACGATAGGAGGGAGTATATAATGAGAGCCTTGTCGATCAATTCGCCCTGGAAAGATTTTGCAAAGCTCAAGGTGTAGAATTTTTTCAACTTGGTCTGTACTTGTTAAAAGGAGAGATTGCTTCTACAGGGATGGGATACACTTAAATAGAAAGGATGCAAGAATATTTGCTGATGCCATCAAGGCAGTGTTAGGTGGGTTGGAAAACTGCTAGATTGGGGGAATACAAGGACTAATAGATTAACAGTAGCCACTGGCAGAGGTGAAAGTGATTCTTGCACTGCCTCTATTGGAATGAGCAGCAGCATGGAAAACAAGATGCAGAGTATTTCAGAGACTGCTGGGAGTCATTGCAGTACAAGTAAACACATGGACTTTGTTAGGGTAGCTAAGAATAGGAACAGGTCATGTATACTTGCGTATACACCAATGCTAGTTGTTTGGTAAATAAAATTGTTCAGTTTGAGGTAATGCTCAAAACATCAAAGACAGATATTGTTGGGATATCAAAGACGTGGTGTCACACAGATAGAAGGAATGCAGACCTGGAATTTGGGGAGTACAATGCATATAGGAAGGGAGGAGGGGTTATGCTAATAGTTAAGAAAAAAATAAAATCCAAGGAAATGAAGCCAGTTGACATCGCTGGACAGTGCAGTGTCGAGTCAATTTGGTATAACATAAACATTGGGAGTTCAAAATTGAGAGTAGGAGTGCATTAGCATTAGCAGAGGCATTTGATGCAAGAAAGTAAGCTTATGCAGCATCAGCCAAAAAAAAAAAGAAAAAAAAAAAAAAAGAAACCACTTCCACTTCACCCCTATGTTCGTTCAAAATGCCTGTCCAGCTAAGTCTTAAACTAATTTAGGCTATCAACTTCCACGACAAGGGATGGAAGTCTGTTCCACCAACCAACTACCCGCTGGCTAAAGGCAAATTTCTGCACGTCTATCCTACATCTGTCTTTCCTCAATTTGAATTTATGCCCTCTCAGGTGATTATTCTGAGCGAGAGGAAGAATCCCATCATCATTGAGCATGCTCAAACCATTCAAACCCTTATACACCTCTATCAGATCACCTCGCCGTTGCCTAGTCTCCAGACTCTGTATTCAAGGGAATAATCACCTCCTTATCCCTGCTAGAAAAATTCCTATATATCATTGACAATACACCATGAGCTACTCTTGCAGCCCGTCTGCACTGCTCAGAAAACTTCATATCTGCCTGCATAACCACCCCGAGGTCCCTTTCATTCTCTACCACTGTCAGTGTAGTACCACAGAGTTGATACGTTGCTATGGGGTTGCTGTTTCCCATGCGTAATACTTTACATTTGTCAATGTTAAACTTCATTTGCCACCTCTCAGCCCATCTGCTCAACCTTTCCAGATCCTGTTGCAGCAGCATAGTGTCAGTAGTGTCCTTGACAACCCTGCCTACCTTTGTATCGTCTGCAAACTTCGACATTAAGCTTGATATACCATCATCAATATCATTTATGAATACAGAAAACAATAATGGACGCAACACTGAGCCCTGAGCAACTCCACTAATAACATTAGTCCACGATGAGCAGTGTCCATTGATTACCACTCTCTGTCTTCTCCCCCTCAGCCACCCCTTTATCCACAGCAGCAATTTGCCTCCAATGTCATACTGCTCCAATTTGTGCAGCAGTCTTCCATGTGCAACAGTATCAAAAGCCTTTCTAAGATCCCAGTATATAATATCAAATTTATTCTTTGCATCCAGTTCCTTTGTAACTGCATCATAGTATCCAATCAAATTGGTCAGGCAAGACTCCCCTTAACAAAACCATGCTGTGTCCGAGTCATAACTGAAGTCTTGCTAAATGATCCTGCAGTGCTTCTTTAAGTAGTGCCTCCATTCATTTTCCTGGAACAGAAGTTAAACTCACAGGTCTATAATTACTTGTGTCAGCCTTTGATCCTCCTTTGTGAATTGGGGTCACATTTGCACAACTGCAGTCTGTGGGTACCTTCCCTGAGTCCAAGGCAGCTCTCATAATTATGGCTAAGGGTTTGCTTACTTCCTCTGCTGCCTCCTTTCATATAACTGGATAGATCCCATCCACCCTGGGTGCCTTTCTTGTGTTTATCTACAACAATTTCTCCTCCACTTTACTCTCAGTTATTACAAGATTCTTTAGCTTAATGCTACAGTTGAATACACCTCTGGCTTTCCCCTCGCTAAATAACTCCTCATGTGTGAATGTCGATGCAAAATATTCATTTAGTTTGTTAGCTACCTGAGCAGGATCATCAACAGTTGACCCATCAATATCAGGTGGACCAATCTGATTCATCCCCTTCCTTCTAGAGTTTACATAAGTAAAGAACTCTTTGCTGTTTTTCTTTGCATCCCTTGCCAAAGATTTCTCGTAATCTGCCTTCGCCTGCCTAACCTCCTTTGTAACTTGGTTACAGATCAACTTGTATCTATCATAGGCTTCTGTGTCATGTGTTAATTTGTATGTATCCCATGCATGTTTCTTCTCTGCCATATGCCTCATCAGTTCATCTGACATCCATTTAGGCCTAAACCTTGAACAATATTTCTTAGTTGGTATGTAAAGCCTAGTAGCTTACAAGATAAGTTCTTTGAATGCTTCCCATTTTGCATTTGCTGTTGGTAACATCATCAGTTGGTCCCACTGTATAGAATTTAAATACTGTCTCGGTCCATCGTAGTCGCCTTTACGAAAGCAATAACCCTTCCCTTTACCCCTAATGGTAGTTACCTCTTTGAGTAAATCCCACTTCAGCACACTGTGATCACTGCCACCTAGTGGTTCATTTATCTACAGATTCTTAATGCATGAAGAATCACTGCTGATAATCAAATCAAGAGTATTCCTCCCTCTAGTTGCCTCCCGAACATGCTGATGTAGAAAACAATCATCCAATAAATCCACAAATGCCCCCAAAATTCCAGTCAATATCTGGGAAATTAAAATCTCCCATTATAAGACTCTCTGATTTACTGGCCCACGCTATTTCCCTGTACAGTTTATTATTATACTCATCAGAGTCATTAGACCTATAGCACACTCCTACTCTCAATTTTGATCTCCCAATGCTTATGTCACACCAAACTGACTCGACACCGAACTGTCCAGTGATGTCCACTGGCTTCACTTCCTAGGATTTTATGTATTTCTTAACTAATAGCATAACCCTCCTACCTTCCTATCCAGTCTATCCTTTCTGTAGATGTTGTACTCCCCAAATTCCAGTTCTGCATTCCTTATATCTGTGTGACACCACGTCTCTGAAATCCCAACAATATCTGCCTCTGATGTTTTGAGCAATACCTCAAATTCATGAAATTTATTTACTAAACTCCTAGCATTGGTGTACACGCAAGTATACATGCACCTATTTCTATTCTTAGCTACCCTAACACAACCCATTGTGTTTACTTGTACCGCAATGACTCCCAGCAGTCTCTGAAATATCCTGCATCTTGTTTTTCAGGCTTCTGCTCATTCCAATAGAAGCAGTGCAAGAATCTCTTTCACCTCTGCCAGTGGCTACTGTTAATCTAGTCGTCTTTGTCTCTCTCCCCAAGCTAGCAGTTTTCCGACCCACCTAACACTGCCTCGATAGCATCAGCAAATATTCTTGCACCCTTTCTATTTAAGTGTATCCGATCCCTGTAGAAGCAATCTCTCCTGTTAACAAGTACAGTCCAGGCTGAAAAAAATTCTACCCCTTGAGCCTTGCACAATCTTTCCAAATCTTTGTTATGGGCCTAATGACTCTGATGAGTATAATAAGAAACTGTACAGGGAAACAGAGTGGGCCAGTAAATCACAGACTGTTATAATGGGGAATTTTAATTTCCCAGGTATTGACTGGAATTTGTGGGTTGGTCACTCACACACTACCAAGGCTTTTGTGGATTTATTGGATGATTGTTTTCTACATCGGCACGTTCGGGAAACAACTAGATGGAGTAATACTCTTGATCTGATTATCAGTAGTGATTTTTCATGCATTAGAAATCTGCAGATAAAGGAACCACTAGGTGGCAGTGATCACAGTGTGCTGAAGTGGGATTTACTCAAAGAGGTAACTACCATTAGGGATAAAGGGAAGGGTTTTTGCTTTCATAAAATGGCCTACGGTGGTCTGAAACAGTACTTAAATTCTATACAGTGGGACCAACTGATGATGTTACCAACAGCAAATTCAAAATGAGAAGCATTCAAAAAATTTATCTTGGAAGCTACTATGCTTTACATAAGGCTTTGCAACTAAGAAATATTGTTCAAGATTTAGGCCTAAATGGATGTCACATGAACTAATGAGACATATGGCAGAGAAGAAAAATGCATGGGATACATATAAATTAATGGGTGACATGGAAGCCTATGATAGATATAAGCTGGTCTGTAACCAAGTAACAATAACCAAGTCACAAAGGAGATTAAGCAGTCAAAGGCATATTATGAGAAATCTTTTGCAAAGAAAGCAAAGAAAAACAATAAAGATTTCTTTACCTATTTAAACTCTAGAAGGAAAAGGATGAATCAGATTGGCCCACTGGATATTGATAGTTCAACTGTTGATGATTCCGCTCAGGTGGCTAACAAACTAAATGAGTATTTTGCATCTATATTCACACATGAGGAGTTATTCAGGGAGGGAAATGCCAGAAGTGAGTTAAACTGTGGCAGTGAGCTAAAAGATTTTGTAATAACTGAAAGGAAAGTGCAGGAGAAATTGTTGAAGATAAACATAAAAAAGGCACCCAGAGTGGGTGGCATCTATCCAGTTATATTAAAGGAGGCAGCAAAGGAAGTAAGCAAACCCTTGGCCATAACTATGAGAGCTTCTTCGGACTCAGGGGAGGTACCCATGGACTGGAGATGTGCATATGTGACCCCAATTTACAAAGGAGGATCAAAGGGCGACAAGTAATTATAGACCTGTTAGTTTAACTTCTGTTCTAGGAAAATTAATAGAGGCACTGGTTAGAGAAGCACAGCAGGATCATCTAGACAAGACTTCAGTTATAGCTCGGACACAGCATGGTTTTGTTAAGGGAAAGTCTTGCCTGACCAATTTGATTGGATACTATGATGTGGTCACAAAGGAACTGGATGCAGGGAATAACTTTGATATCATATATTTGGATCTTAGAAAGGCTTTTGATACTGTTAGACATGGAAGACTGCTGAACAAATTGGAACAGTGTGGCTTTGGAGGCAAATTGCTACTATCGAAAAAGGCATGGTTGAGTGGGAGAAGACAGAGAGTGGTAATCAAAGGACACTGCTCATCGTGGACTAATGTTATTAGTTGAGTCCCTCAGGGTTCAGTGTTGAGTTCATTGTTTTCTGTATATATAAAAGATATTTAAGATGGTACATCAAGCTTAATGTCCAAGTTTGCAGACGATACGAAGGTTGGCAGGGTTGTTAAGGACACTAATGACAGTACGCTGCTGCAACAGGATCTAGTTGAGTAGATGGGCTGAGAGGTGGCAAATGAAGTTTAACATTGACAAATGTAAAGTACTACATATGGGAAGCAGTAACCCCAGAGTAACATATCAACTCTGTGGTACTACACTGACAGTGGTAGAGAACATAAAGGTCCTGGGGGTAATTGTGCAGAGAGATGTGAAGTTTTCCAAGCAGTGCAGACGGTCTGCAAGAGTAGCTCATGGTGTCTTGTCAATGATATACAGGAATTTTTCTATCAGGGATAAGGAGGTGATTATCTCGTTGTATAAGGCAATGGTCAGGCCACACATTAAGTACTGTATACAGGTCTGGAGGCTTCATTTTAAGAAGGATGTAGAGCTGTTGGAACGAGTACAGAGAAGGGCAACAAGATTAGTGAATGGAACAATGGGTTGCACTTATGAAGAAAGGCTTAAGTTTTGTAAATTACAGTGTCTTGAGACTAGGCACCTGCGAGGTGATCTGACTGAAGTGTATAAAGCCTTGAATGGTTTGAGCATACTCAATGCTGATGGGATTCTTCCTCTTGCTCAGAATAATCACCTGAGAAGGCATAAATTCAAATTGAGGAAAGACAGATGTAGGATAGATGTGAAGAAGTTTGCCTTTAGCCAGGGGGTAGTCGGCTGGTGGAACTAACTTCCATCCTTTGTTGTGGAAGTTGATAGTCTAAATAAATTTAAAGCTGAGCTGGACAGGTATTTGGAATAAATGGAGGGGTGAAATTGGAGTGTTTTTCATAGAGTTCTAAGTGATTAGTGGGTGGAGTTGGGGGAACAACAGAGGCATCAGATGAATTTGGCAGAATGTGGTAGAGAGAGAGAGAGAGATTTTAAGCCAGAGAAGATTGAAAAGACGAGATTCTTTTTTTTTTTTTTTTTTTTTTTTTTTTTGGCTTATGCTGGATAAGCTTGCTTTCTTGCATCATGTGCCTGTACTAATGCTAATGTTAATAGTGGAACCACTTACTCCTTGTTACTATAGCAACAAGTAAGAGAAAGTAAACTTTGATGTTTCCGTGACTTATTGAGTAGTGACATGTGAATCGTACTAATTTAGTGTTTATTATTTATTTTTTTGTGTGTTTGATATAACTACAATTTGTAAAATTTATTTGAGAAGACTTTTTTTTCCTTCAGAAACTAGGACAAAACTGATACAACTGGACATGAGGATGGAGTTGGGTGTCATATCAAGTTAGATTCTCTATTGTAAATTCAAAGAGGTAGGAGATAATCAATAAAAATCTGAGACCATATTTATGAGAACTGGATGCACTCATAATTATGGCTAAATGTTTGTTTAATATAATTGGAGAGATTCCATAAATCTCATGTACCTTATTTACTTTTAGCTTGGAAAATTTTTCTTCCTCTCAGTCACCACAAAATCATTTCGTTCATGGTTAGAATTAGGAATGCTTCTGGAATTCCATCCCTAAAAACCATAATAAACATACGTGAATGAATGGTGGCACCTAGGACATCAGTTCAACTCCGCCATGTTTCACTGTCGTGATGGCGCCTCCACAGCCAGGTAGGAAGGAGCAGCAGTGCGTAGCACACGCTTCTTGATAGACCGGGGTTCGAGCCCGTCACCACCAAATACAGAGGATGCGGAAAGGTCAGGGAATGACCACCGCACATCCCGGAGCAATATGGCCTTAGTTGCTAATGCTCCTAAAAAAAAAAAACACCAATCCAAAATAACTGTCATGATAGAGGACTTGCCTGTAGGTAGAAAATCAAAAGTAAACATGAAAGAAACCATTTCAGGTTTCTTTCCAAAATTTCTTATTTTGGAAAGAAACCTGAAAAATTAAGTTGAAGGAAATTGTTTAGTTTTCTTTTAATTTTCTTTTAAAAAGGAGAACCATTTAGACACAGATAACCTGAAATAGCTAACCATTCAACTGTTTGCAAGAAAAGGAATTATACAGAAAATTATACAACTTTAAACATAGTTATACAAACTTTTTGTTACAAAAGAAATTATACTGAAAATTTACACAATTATTCCAATGCAAAGTATACAAAAATGTACAGAATTACACAAAAGAAATTATTACATATTAAAAAAATAATAATAATAATCAATAAAGTTAATAAATGTTCAGCCTGGCAATTAATATCCGATTAGTTCAAGATATGAACAGCTGTTGAGCACAATAAATTTTACAAGATAATGACAAATTATGTTATTACCCACGAGATTTCATAACATTCAATTTATGATTAGAATGAAATGGGCAATTAAAGTGGTAAAGGGCATACTTTACCACAAAATCTACAGAGAACAAAGGGGTTATTTAAATATAAACTTAATCACTATTTACAAAATACGAACATGTTAACAAAATGTCAAATTTAATGGCAAAAAAAAAAATAAAAAATAAAATAAAATAAAAAAATATGGAGCAAATAGTTAAGTTATATGTTACAATTCATACAATTATGCTACCAGGATGATAGCAACAAGTAAGTTTTTTGATACATTCCTTAAAATTAAGAATTTAACAAATTTAGGGGAAAGCCTGGTGAAGTTCTGAAAGAATTTGGGAATTATGAATGAATTTAAGTTAAGTAAAAGTATTGATCGGCAAATACAAAATAGGCTTATAATTCAGATCAGACAATAAATGTTGTCTTTTAAGAAAAGCAAGAGCATGTCTACATGTTGCTGTTGTTAAACTATATCTGTGTATCCTGTTAAACCAGGAGTTTTCCAACCCACTTAATGCCTCAATAGCATCAATAAATAATCTTGCACCTTTTCTATTTAAGTGATTCCCATCCCAGTAAAACACTCTCTCTGTTAACAAGTATAAACTGTGCTGGAAAAATTCTGTCTCACAAGCTTTGCAAAATCTTCCCTGGGCTAAACTGATTAACAAGACGCTCATGATGTTTTCCTTCACATCATGTCTGGTTATAATTCCAGAAACTTTCCAGTTTAATCCTAAATCATAACATTTTCTCAACATTACCCAATACTTGTTAAATTAATCTTCAGAGCACCTTTTTTTCAATATCATGTTTTATGTCCTTAAAAGATAAATATTCTACATCATTAAAATTTTAAATTTTGTCTCTGATAGACATACTCTGGTCCTACCTATCCTTTTTACATACTATGATATCCCTATTTTCAAGACAAAGTCACTGATAACAGCTGCTTCCTGTGGGACCAGGACTTGCTACTCTTAGCTATTTCACTGCACTGTCCAATGCATGTGTAAGTTCTAACATCCAGTTTAGCAACTGAGTGCTTGATAGGTCCTTTATATGAATTTCTTCAAGGGTATCAACCATTTTTTTTTTTTTTTTTTTGTTTCTTTTCAGCTCTCATATTTGCACACTGGAATGCTCAGTTGTTTCCATATCCCAACAAACTCTTTGCATTAAAAACACAAAGATATCACCTTTGGCTGTAACATGTAAAATGCTACAAGTACAATATAAAACTTGATTTTTAGGAGAACTGCCATCAGTAGTTTTACAAATCAAGTATTCCCATTACTCTAAGCTTTATGTAAACAGTATTCTGCATTAATGTCATAATTCATAGTTTCACAAATACATTACTTGGTTTATTTATGGATGTTGTAAATCCAAATGGCTCTATGTTTGGGGTATGCTATTTTATGTCATTTTCATATTTTTTTTGGTATTAGCATCAAAAAAAGACAAAAAATATTTCTTTATAGAAATGATAATAATAACATGGCTACTAAGAACTATCCTTTCATATCTACATAATTCAAATCAAGTGAATGGTTGACTGTGCTTTAACAATATCAACTATGGTTGCTGATGTTCTATTGCCAGGGTAGATGATCTGCTAGAAATTGCAAGGGACAAACTAGTGTGGACTGCTTTGGTGATCAACCCATTTATATTTTATCATGAAAAATTCTAGCAAAAAATGTAAGGTTGTGGCTCAATGTCTGATTTAATAAAGCTGAAAATTAGTTATTTAATCAGTGAAGTGTATAGCCAGATCAGGTTTCATTTGTTCAGAATCAGTTCAGTTACAAAGAGTTCAATGACAAATAGGGAAGTGGGCTGTCAAGCTTCAGACACCCCATCCCCAAAGAGATTCAATTCAAATAAGTAACTTTCTCTAAGTTAGAGCAGCAGCTTGGATCCTATTAGCATTAGCATAGGCATATGATGCAAGAAAGCAAGCTTATGCAGCATCAGCCAAAAAAAAAAAAAAAAAACACTTCCATTTCACCCCTCTGTTCGTTCGAAACACCTGTCCAGCTGAGCCTTAAATTTATTTAGGTTATCAACTTCCACAACAAGGGATGGAAGTCGGTTCCGCCAACCAACTACACGCTGGCTAAAGGCAAATTTCTGCACATCTATCCTACAACCGTCTTTCCTCAATTTCAATTTATGCCCTCTCAGGCGATTATTCTGAGCAAGAGGAAGAATCCCATCCGCATTGAGCATGCTCAAATCATTCAAGGCTTTATACACCTCTATCAGATCACCTCGCCAGTGCCTAGTTTCCAGACACTGTAATTTGCAAAACTTAAGCCTTTCTTCATAAGAGCAACGCTTTGTTCCATTCATGTTGTTGTCCTCTGTACTCGTTCCAGCAGCTTTACATCCTTCTTGAAATGAGGCCTCCAGACCTGTATACAATACTCATGGTGTGGCCTGACCATTGCTTTATACAAGGGAATAATCACCTCCTTATCCCTGCTAGAAAAATTCCTGTATATCACTGACAAGACACCATGAGCTACTCTTGCAGCCCATCTGCAGGCAGATATGAGAACTTCATATCTGCCTGCACAATTACCCCCAGGTTCTTTTCAATCTCTACCACTGTCAGCGTAGTAACACAGAGTTGATACGTTGCTCTGAGGTTGCTGTTTCTCATATGTAGTACTTTGTCAATGTTAAACTTCATTTGCCACCTCTCAGCACATCTGCTCAACCTTTCCAGATCTTGTTGCAGCAGCATAGTGTCAGTAGTGTCCTTAACAACCCTGCCAACCTTTGTATCATCTGCAAACTTGGACATTAAGCTTGATATACCATCATCAGTATTATTTATAAATACAGAAAACAACAATGGACCCAACACTGAACCCTGAGGGACTCCACTAATAACATTAATCCACGATGAGCAGTGTCCATTGATTACCACTCTCTGTCTTCTCTCCCTCAACCATCCCTTTATCCATAGCAGCAATTTGCCTCCAATGCCACACTGCTCCAATTTGTGTAGCAGTCTTCCATGTGCAACGGTATCAAAAGCCTTTCTAAGATCCAAATATATAATATCAAAGTAATATTCCCTGTATCCAGTTCTTTTGTGACTGCATCATAGTATCCAATCAAATTGGTCAGGCAAGACTTTCCCTTAACAAAACCATGCTGTGTCAGAGCTATAACTGAAGTCTTGTCTAGATGATCCCGCAGTGTTTCTTTGACCAGTGCCTCCATTAATTTTCCTGGAACAGAAGTTAAACTCACAGGTCTATAATTACTTGTGTCAGCCTTTGATCCTCTTTTGTAAATTGGCGTCACATTTGCACATCTCCAGTCTATGGGCACCTCCCCTGAGTCCAAGGAAGCTCTCATAATTATGGCTAAGGGTTTGCTTACCTCATTTGCTGCCTCCTTTAATATAACTGGATAGATCCCATCCACCCTCAGGTGCCTTTCTTGTGTTTATCTTCAACAATTTCTCCTCCACTTTACTCTCTGTTATTGTGGAGGAGAAATTGTTGAAGATAAACACAAGAAAGGCACCTAGGGTGGATGGGACCTATGCTCCTCTCACCATCCAAAAGAAATATTCTGGGTAAGCACCTAACCTCAAGTATCTCTATTTCATCAGCCACACATAATAGTAAGATAAACTAAAGAAAAACTACAATTAGATAAGATTACAGCTTAAAAACAATCTGTTTATAATAATGAAGATTTAATGAACCAAAAAAGCATTAAGTCAAAAAGATAAAATCACTGCAAACATCTGGTTGCAAATGAAATTAAAAGAAACCATTTAAATAAGCTGTGAGAGGACAATGAAACTACATATGCTCTTGAATGTAAGAAGGTAAAAATGGAGAGGAAACTTACCGTTCACTCTGTGAGTTGAAATTATATAATACTCTAGCTTTAGTATTAGCATTCTGTAATGCATAAGTACTTTGTTTAGTGTTGTTCAAAATTTGGCTCTGATAAAACTGCTGCAGTTGCCTGTTTTTTAAAAAAAAATGAAAAACATTCAATCAATACAAGCTGTTTTTCTACTTTTTTTGTCTCAGCTAAAATATGACTTTAAGGAAAAACTTCTATTTATTAAAGAAAATAATTTAAATTGTAATATTCATTATGATTGGTAGAGAATGATTTCAAGTTTATCTCTATATTACCAAAGTTTAATATATGAAATTACATAAAATAAGATTAAATGAATAAAGCACAGTGGATAAACTAGTTACAATGAACTAAGATGAGTACCATCCACTTATTTAGGGTGGCTAGATAGAGGCGACTCAAACAAATTAAGGAACTGTAAAACAGAATGCAGGAAAAGAGCAACCTTGTTGTGCTATAAGAATACACACACACACACACACACACACACACACACACACACACACACACACACACACACACACACACACACACACTGCCTCCGTAGCCAGGAGAAGCAGGGCGTAGCACACGCTTCTTGATTAGACCGGGGTTCGAACCCGTGACCACCAAATACGGAGGATGCGGAAAGGTCAGGGAATGACCACTGTATATCCCTGGAGCAATATGGCCTTAGTTGCTAATGCTCCTAAAAACCAAATAACACACACACACACACACACCTGATTACAAATATTAGTATTCAGAAAAATCAGTGTCTAGATGACGACTAGAAGGTATGTTGTCAATGTGCTTTTTTGCAGCATCAAAACAACTCAAAGACAGCAGCAATAAATAAAAGCCACATCTGTGATGTTTCTAACAAAATTTAATGGCAACGAGCAAAAATTAAAATGTTACTACCAATATCCCAAGTTAATAGTTTTGGGAGCCAATCAGCATAAAATTGCTGAAAACCTAAATTGACTAATATTGTAAAAATACCAGCTGAACACAAAACTTCCATTAAATCATGTTTTGTTATTGTTTGGTCTTCTTGGATAATTTTGTCAATAATCACCTCACTTTCATTAATGCACACAGACTGTGCTCTGTCCACCTTAGAGAAGTCTGCTGTTAATTATTCTCAGTTTCGTACTACCACCAAGATGGCACTGTTTTGAAACTATTTGGATTCTTGCTGGTGGGCAGGGGGAAGTGATATTTATTTGATGTATAAGAGGAAGGCAACCCATTGTGAAGGATTTCACAATATGAGATTTTATAATAATGATACCTAATGTACAAACTTTTCTTTATCTTAATATTCAACTATGTAGTAATAATGTATTTTGCACTAAAAATGTCACATGAAGCTTTTGGCCCTAAAAATTTATTATCTAAAAAGTACACCTCTAGGCACCTCCCATATTGCATAAATAAATCATAACTGGTTGTCAGCTCATACCACAGAATAAGCAGAATTCTCAAAGGAGGAAGTGTTACTTACTCAAAATATAATAGGAAAGCAACTCATGAAGGATTTCACAACGAGATGTTATGATAATACAAATGTATATAAAAACTTTGGTTTGCCTTAAAATTTGATCATGTAGTAATGATGCATCTGCACTGAACAATGTCATAATTTAATTCTTACCTTAATAACGGTTGCACAAGATCCACTTTGAAAGCTTTGCCAAGAATATCAGGACTGAGATGGAAATGGCTGTAGGTGATTTCTGTACAAATTCACTAATTGTATAGCCTATGGCATGTGTTCAAAAGTTGATCAGATTGACAATCGTACCTCAACTAACAATTCTTTGCTTTGTTCCCAGTGTATAGAGTGCATTGTTCTCAAATTAAAATTTGGTGCATTACTAGATGAATTTAATTCACTGAAGAAACAAGTGTTTGCCCAAGAGACACATACATCTGGGAACACATCAGGGCCTCAAGTATCTAGTGACCTGACAGGCAATGCAAAACCCAATTTGGGTGCCAAAATAGAATATAGAATAATCAAATGCTGACTGCTCTGGTTAAAGAAGATTTAGCTTTATTGGAAGATTCCATTGTCAGGGAAGTAGGTAATTTTTTTGTAATAAGGCTATGCAAACTAAACTAAAACCAGGGCATGTTTGCAGGGAGGCAGCAATTCATGTCACCCAACTTCAACTTTGTAAGGGGAGTAAAGGGCATTATTATTCATGTGGGGATTAAAGCACACAACCTGACAATTTGTTGGATAAATACAGGACTATGCTAAAAGAAATGCCAATTCTAGCAAGGAACAATAGAAGGGACCAAACTGAAAGCCTTGTGAATTAACTAAAGCAGAGTCTCTGCAAAGCTTTTTGTGAACATATCAACAAAGCTGGCACAAGGGGCATTTGCAAAAATTATTAAGGATATACATTTATCTGATGAATGGATCAAAGCAATGCTAGCAAGATGTGACAAAAGTAGAGATGTTTCAAATGAACAGGAAGTTAATGCTAGGGAAATAAGCATAAATAACTTAAATCAGGGGAGTAAACTATACAAGAAGATTTAGTCTTGTGTCTATAGTAATGTGAAAAGAGCTGTCAATAAAGTGAGTGAATTTGACATCCTTGTTAGGACAACTAACACTGACATAACAGGAATAGCAAAAATGTTATCTAGAAATAGGGGATGAATTTCATTATAGTGAAATAGGAGGATAATAAGGATAGGTAATTTATGTATAATATATTTAGGAAGGATAGACATAACAGAAGAGGTGGCATGGGGGGGGGGGCATGCTTCTTATCAAAAGTAATTTGAGTACAACAAAAATTCCCAGATTCAGAATTTATGCATGCTAGCATCTCTGTGGCGTGAAGTAATTAGATACAAAGGAAAAAGGACACCGAAGGTATGCTATCAACAATAAGACTGAAAAGTAGGAAGAAAACCTCTACATGCGAAAAAAATGGCAAACAAGTGCAATTGTTTTATTACTGGTAATATCAATTTGCTCTTTATTGATTACAGCAAGTGGGAAAGAAATTTGCCATGGGGAAAAAATTGTTAAATACATTAGATGATTATTATTTGATCAGCACGTTAGAGAAAATACTAAGAGAAAGACTATTCTACACGTGGCCATTATGCACAAAACAAATGACATCATATGGCTCACAGTATAGGAACCTATATCACTAACAGTCAGTGATCATGCAATCCTTAATAGGAAGATAAAGAAAGAGGTTGCACTTCAGGGGTTCTTAACCTGGTGCTCGCGAGCACCACTGTGCTCTTTAAAAAGTAAATTTTGCTCACGACTGATCCTAAAATAGTTGCTCGCGAACACTGTCGCTTAAGCTAAAAAAATTTACACATAAATTTTTGTATTTAAAAAAGATGCTTTCTATTTCTAAACTTTCTGGATATTCTACAAAAATCCATGCCAATCTTCGCTAGAAAATCCTTTTTTTTACCCGAGACCTCAAATTCTACCAAATAGCGAAGGATCGTATAATAATGTCGCAGAATTTGGTAGTCTACATTGGACACAGAACTCGACTTCAACAGAAAACATGCAAGTGACTGCCATATAGATTTACCTTCATCCTATCAAGAACCTCTGTAAATGTGCTTATTAATTAAGCCTACATAATAGGCTCATAATAATATAAAATATAATTTTCTATAAGAGAAACTCTCCACCCTTCTTTGAAAGAAAAATGAAAACGGCTTTATAAGTTGTTTTGCCTCCACTTCATTCATGACGTACAATGGAAACTTGATAGTTAAAAAGCACTGTTATTGATGTTCCTCTTGGAAATATTCAATTTAGTAAGAAAAATTTTTACAAAATACTTTGTTGAGAGTACGGTTATTACTGCCATAGTGTTGCTACAGACCAAGGATACTCCCTCAGGCGATTCTCAGTTTATGGTTTTAACAGGTTTCTGCCATGTTACGCTCAGTTGCATTGCTACAATGTATATGTATAGTGCTGACTTTTATGGTGATGAAAGTGTTATAGTAAGAAATATTTTCTTTTAACAGATTTAACTAAAGTTGCTAAATCCTTTCAAAATGGATAAGTTTTTAAAAAGAAACAGAAATGAAATGAACATGATGAGGAAAAAAATTATGCATTAACACTACCTTTGCAGTCCTTTAGACCTACACATTTTAATTTAGACCTACATGTTTCAAATGCAAAGAAACAAAAAATTAAGAAGTGTGTATTTCAGTCTTTTTGGGAATATGATTATTTGGTAATAGATAATAGTAGTATAACTGGTGTAATTTGCTTATTATGTCAGGCTTGTTTGGCTGGCTATCGGAAGTTGAATTTTGAAAGACACTGCCAAATATGCCAGGGGAATTTTCCTGAAGCTTTTCCCAAATTTAGTGGTATTAGAAAAGCTAAACTTCAAGAAGAAAAAAAGAAACTTGAAAAACAGAAAAATATTTTAAATTTAGGTCAAGCTAATAGTAGTAAAGTGTTAGCGAAAGAAGTTCATTTATTTTATCAAATATAATTGCAAAGAATTCATTGCTAGTGGTGAAATAATAAAATATTGTGTAGCATCATTATTAGAAGTGCTTGCTAGCATCTTCCCAGAAAAACAGAAAGCTACATTGATTAGCACCGCCAAAAATATTCCTTTGAGTAATGATACAGTTTCAAATTGAGTTCATAAAATGGCAGATGTAATATTCAATGAATTATTATGTAGAATTGAAAGTTGTGTATTTTTTTTACTGGCACTTGATGAATCGACTGATGTTTCAGGCATTTCAAAACTCATGTGCTTTGTTTGTTTGATTTAACATGATGGCAGCTGTGAAGAAGATTTTTTGGCTATTTTGCCAATTACTGGTCATACAACTGAAAAAGATGTGTATGATACACTTATGAAACTGATCTGATTAAACTTGTATCAATTGTTACTGATGGTGCGTCTTCCATTTTAGGTAAAAACAAAGGCCTTATTTCTTATCTTAATAGAGATGAAAGGATAACTAATTTTGTGCATTATCACTGTTTGATTCATATTCTGCAATTACTAATGATCTTGCACAAATTGTTCATTTACCTACAAGAATACCGGACAATCCTAATCATACAGCTAATACGCTTGATCTTTTTCTCACAAAAAACCCTTCTAAGTACACCGTCGAAGTGAGAGGTCCTTTAGGCACTTCAGATCACAACTTGATGATTGTCTCTTCTCCAATGGAACCTTTATCTCATGGCTATTCCCAATCTCGTGTTGTTTGGCATTACAAGAATGCAAAATGGGATGACCTGCGAGACTTCTTTTCTTTTTTTCCTTGGTCGGACTACTGTTTCAAAACTTCTGATGTCAACGCTTGCTCAGATCGTGTCAGTGAAATTATTCTTGCAGGAATGGAATCCTTTATCCCAAACTCCAATTTAGAATCTTTCCCTTTATCTAAACCTTGGTTTTCCAATAAACGTGTTAAGGCTGTTCAAGAGAAGAATGTTGCATATTGGCTTGTTTCTAATTCTCCAGTTTCATTTTCTGCCTACACCAAAGCTCCAACAATTGTAAAGCAGTTATTAATCATTCCAAACTAGAGTTTGAACAGGCTAAGAGTAGAAAACTTGCTTCTTGCCCTAATGGTAGCCGAGCATTCTGGTCTCTTGCCAAAGCTATTGGCCGCAACTTTTGCCCATCTCTGCTCCCACCTCTGTCCAAACCAGATGGTTCTGTTGTCACTTCAGCCAAGGATAAAGCTGACCTGCTAGCATCCCATTTTTCTTCCAACTCATGTATTAATGATCTTGGTAAAACACCTCCCACCATTCCCAACACGCTCCATTCAATGCCTCCTGTGGTCTTCGTTAAAAGGATGTCAGAAGGATTTTGACGAATCTTGATGCTAAGAAAGCTCCAAGTCCCAATGGTATTTCTCCACTTGTTCTCAAAACCTGTGCTCCTGAACTTACTCCTATTCTTTGCTGCCTTTTTCACTTTCTTATTCCAAAGGTATTTTTTCTTTTCCTTAGAAATTTGTTCCTATCCAGCCAGTTCCTAAAAAGGGTGACAAATCCTTCCCATCTAATTATCATCCCATTGCAATTACTTCTACACTTTCTAAAGTAATGGAGAAATCAATTAACCGCCAACTCTTAAACTACCTAGAAACCTTCCATCCGATCGCCAGTATGGATTCCATCAGTGTCAATCCACTAATGATATTCTGGCTTATGTTACCTTTTATGGGCAAATTCAATGAAAAAGTTTGGTGAAACACAAGCAGTTGCTCTTGACATCTCAAAGGTTTTCGATCGTGTTTGGCATAAAGGTTTTCTAAACAAGCTTCCAACTTATGGTTTGCCAACTGTGTTTTGTAATTGGTTATCCAGTTTTCTCCCTGATCGCTCACTGAGGGTGATGGTAGAATGCTCTCTGTCTTCTAACTTCTCCACTCATGCTGGTGTCCTCCAAGGTTCAGTTTTTTTCTTCCACTCTTTTCTTCTTTTATACTAATGACCTTCTTCGATTGACCGGAAATCCTATCCATAGTTTTGCATATAATAGCACATTGCATTCCACTTTCCAGTTTGAGAAACCTTGCCCTGCTGAATCAGCTTCAACTTCTCGAATATCCACTACCAATTCCTTAAATGTTGATCTCCAGATAATTCTCCAATGGCGCAAAGACAACGTAGTTGAGTTCAATCCTTCTAAAACTCAGTGTTGTCTTAACCCTCGCAAAAAGGATTCTTCTTCTTCTGTTCCTGTGCTTATCTTTGGTAACACTCCAATTTCTAGGCAAGATGATATATCTCTTTTAAGGATTACCTTGACTTCTAATCCCTCTTGACACAAACACATTACAAATATTGCTTTCTCTGCATCTGAAAAACTTTGTTTTCTCTTCCACTCTCGGTGTTGCTTTTCTTCCAAAGCATCTGCTCACTATGCAAAAATCGCAAATCTGCCCTACCATGGAATATTGTTCCCACATCTGGGGCTGTGCTCCCTAAACCTCTCTCTCTCTCAGGCTTCTAGATTCCATTCAGAAGAGGGCAGTTAGGTTAATTAATGACTCATTTCTAACAGAGTCTCTCCACTCGCTGTCTCATAGACGTACTGTTTCTGCTGCATGCCTTTTCTACAGATACTGAACCAACTTTTCATCTTCCTCGTTTATTCAACTGCCATTTTCTGGAAAAAACTTCCTTCTTACGTATTTCCTGAAAATTACAGTCGGCTTGGGTAAAGAAAGCCTGCACGAGAACGACGACAAACGTCGGATAACTTACGCGGTAAATTAGTTTGCCGATACGGCACTCTAGCGCTGCTCACTCGGTAAACAGACGGTAGGTGTTATCGGACTGGAGCAAAGTCGAGAACGATATACTGACTGACAGGTAGGCGTGGCAAACAATGAAATGATTTATTAATAAACAATTTATGTGCTAGTCCACTCATGATTCTAAAGAAAAAAGGTTAGGTTACCCCCTCCATTTCGGGAGAGGTTCAAGCTCCCATGGGATTCAAGTGGAGGTAACCTGACCTATTTTCACCATTAGGGCATATTATTGAACAAGAAAATAAAAATACGGTCATAAAAAAATTTATTTTTTTATGAATGTATTTCTAAATATGACTGATTCTAAAGAAAAAAGGTTAGGTTACCCCCTCCACTTCGGGAGGGGTTCAAGCTCCCATGGGATTCAAGTCGAGGTAACCTGATCTTTTTTCACCGTTACAGTAAATGTTAGGGCATGTACGATTAGGACAAGTTACCATTAGTGCTGCTACAGTGATACTAAACCGATGTTATCGTGTGTTGTGTTCGCGCACCAATCAGCACGTCGTTTGCCACGCCTACCTGTCAATCAGTATATCGTTCTCGACTTTGCTCCAGACCGTTAACACCTACCGTCTGTTTACCGAGTGAGCTGCGCTAGAGTGCTGTATCGGCAAACTAATTTTCCGCGTAAGTTATCCGACGTTTCTCGTCGTTCTCGTGCAGGCTTTCTTTACCTTCGCCTTACAGTCTACAGAAGTTCAAATCTAATGTTAACAAATGTTTTCTCTTGTCTTCTCAACCTCCAACCTCCAACCCAAGCACAGTACTAAGTACCATAGGTTCTAATTCCTCTCGTGTTTGGGGGTTTCATAAAAAAAAAAAAAAAAAAAAGCAAAGGGAAGTAAGCAATACAAAGGATGTAGCCATAATTATGAGAGAGCTTCCTTGGACACAGGGTAGGTCCCCACGGACTGGAGATGTGCAAATGTATCCCCAATTCACAAACGGCGATCAAAGGGCAACACAAGTAATTATGGACCTGTTAGTTTAACTTTTGTACCGGGCAAATTAATGGAGGCACTGGTTAAAGAAGCACTGCAAGATCATCTAGACAGGACAGCAGTTACAATTCAGACACAGCATGGGTTTGTTAAGGGGAAGTCTTGTCTGATCAATTTGATTGGATACTATGATATAGTCACAAATGAACTGGATGCAAAAAATAATTTTGAAATCATATACTTGGATTTCAGGAAAGTTTTCAATACTGTTGCACATGGAAGACTACTGCACAAATTGGAGTGGTATGGCATTAAGGGCAAATTTCTGCTATGGATAAAGGGGTGGTTGACTGGGAGAAGGCAGAGAGTGGTAATCAATGGACACTGTTCTTCATGGACTAATGTTATTAGTGGAGTTCTCCAGAGTTCGATGTTGGGCCAATTGTTGTTTTCTCTATTTATTAATGATATTGATGAAGGTATATCAGGCTTAATGTCCAAGTTTGCAGATAATACGAAGGTTAGCAGAGTTGTTAATGACACTAATGAAAGCACTGCATGCAACAGGATTTAGAAAAGTTGAGCAAATGGGCTGAGAGGTGGTTACTGAAGTTTAACATTGATGAATGTGAGGTACTGCATGTGGGTAGCAGTAACCCCAGAATAACATATCAACTGTGGAGAACTAACCTCAGCATAGTGGAGAATAAAAAATACCTGGTGTAATTGTCTTGTCAGATTTGAAGTTTTCTGAGCAGTGCAGACATCTGCAAGAGTAGCTCATGGTGTCCTGTCAATGATATTCAAGAATTTTTCAAGCAGGGATAAGGAGGTGATTATCCCCTTGTATAAGGCAATGGTCAGGCCACACCTTCAGTACTGCATACAGATCTGGAACACTCATTTTAGATGCAGAGCTGCTGGAATGAGTACAGAGAAGGGCAATAAGACTGGTGAGGAGAACAAAGGGTTTCTGTTATGAAGAAAGGTTTGAGTTCTGCAAATTGCAGCTTCTGGAGACCAGGTACATGCAAGGTGATCTGAATGAGGTGTATAAGTCCTTGAAAGGTTTTAGCAAGCTCAATGCCAATGAGATTCTTCCGCTTGCCCAGATTAATCATCTGAGTGGACATAAATTCAAATTGCGGAAAGTCAGTTGTAGAATAGATAAGTGGAAATTTCCCTTTAGCCAGCCAGTGGTTGATTGCTGCAACAAACTTCCAACTGTCGTTGTAGAAGTTGATGGCTTAAATAAATTCAAGACAGAACTAGACAAACATTGTTTGCCTAGTTCTGTCTTGAATAGACAAACATTGTTTGTCTATTCAAGCTGATAGACAGATATTGCTGCTGATAAAGTGGTGATGAATTTCATTAAAGAACTTATAGCAGAAGTTCAAGGATTATTTTGGAGAGGGCATTGAAGATTTCGACTGGATTCATGATCCATTTGTTGCAGATGCAAAATCTCTTCCGATGAATATACAAGAGGAACGGATCTGAAGACAGATAGAATATTGCGATTAAAACACTGTGAAGTGCAGTTGGACATATTTTGGTTGTCAATAAGGAAAAAATACTAAGCTAACTCCAAGATGGCAATTAATGACTTATTACCATTTTCAACTACATATTTGTGTGAACTGGGCTTTTCGACCTTGAGCAAAATTAAAACATCAAAGAGGGAGAGACTCAGATCCACTGAGGCAGAAATGAGGCTTGCATTGTCAATGATTCTGCCCCACATCAGCCATCTGTGTTCAGCAAAGAAGGCACAAGTATCACATTGAAGGTATGCATCATAGTTATTTGGTTTAATACTAATAGATTTTTTTTTGGCTTTGCTTCTGCATGGTGATTTAGGGTTCATAAAATGTTAATATATGCATGAGCCAATTTCTATTGGATTGTTGGAACAATAATAATTGATTCTATTGTGACTTATAGCATATTTATATATATTAACATTGCCATAAACTATGCTTTTTGGGGGATTAACATTTTGATGTGCTATGTTGTGTCATAGATAACTTAAGGTTTGCCACAAAGAGAAAAACGTTGCGGAATGCTGGGTTAGAAGATCAGTAGAAATCCATTTTGCAAATTGCTGATTTAGTACACCTTTATTTTCTTTTACCTGAAAGAAAATGTCAATATATAAGCTGTGAACAGAGTTTTGTGATGTGCATTGTTGGCGGGAGGGAAGCATGTGGTTGCCAAATAAATCTGGTAAACAAAAAAATTCAAATAGTAATGTATTGCAGACATTACAGATTTAATAATAATAAATTTATTTTTTGCATTTTTTCAATCAATTTTAACCAGAAGGTTGCAAAAATAACAAGATACCCTTGAATTTTAATCCAGCAGTAATGGCCAAATTGTAGAAAAAATGGTGGTGGGTCACTTGAAAAGTGACCAACTTTCTTTTTAATTACTTGAAAATATTTTGGGGTGAGCTGCATTCTGCTTGAGAATACCAATGCTTCATCTTTTCTTACAATATTTTTTTATGATTATCCACACTGTCAGATGGACAGTCACAGAAATCTTCCTATCCAGAAGGTCCAAATATGCTCAATTGGAATGAGATTGGGTGATTTAGGCAGTGGGATAATGGAGAATTCACTGTTATGTTCCTAAAATCAGTTGGCAACCTGCCAGGCTTTGTTACATGGTGCACTGTCTTGTTGATAGACACCAAAGCTGTCTATCAACAAGACAGTGCATCAAATCAGAAGACAAAGGGCATACCATAAAAACAATCCTCAACCATAACATCACTGCCTTCAGCATGCCAAACACTAACAGTGAACCCAGGTGCCATGGCCTCAAGTTGCTTTCACTAAACATGGATATGCCCTCAGCATGATAAAGTTGAAAATGGGATTCATTAGGGCAGTTTAAAGATTTTCACACTGATGATCCAGTGTTGGTGTTGATATGACCATGCAAGGCACAGTTTGTCTCACAGTCAGCATGAGTACCTGTGACAGCCATTGACTGTCATAGCCTCTAGGAGCTAATATCTTGTACATATTGCAAGTGCATATTGGTCATGCTATTCCTATGTTGTACTGGGTGGTTAACTTGGTTTCTGTGTTATGAGACAAGACACACGATACTCAGGCATCAACTGCATGTGGCTTACCCATTTGTAACCTTCAGCTAGTTGTTCAACCACTGCTGAGCCATTCAGAGTAGACTCATAACACCACTGAACAGGAGCACTTAACTATGTTGGTTGTTGCCGAGATACCAGCACCTGACACCATTCCCCCATAATCATTCCACATTCAAATTCAGAAAGGTCTCAGTGATGACACATTCTTCCTCACAGATACTCCAAAACTGATCGCCATGTCTGTGAAGTAACAATCTTATATCAGGCATTCCTGACTTTGAGTCTTCACAAGTGCCACACAGACCAGTCCATTCCTAAACAAGGGAGTGTCACTAATACAAAGCCAACTCGTGTGTGTGTGTGTGTGTGTGTGTGTGTGTGTGTGTGTGTGTGTGTGTGTGTGTGTGTGTGTGTGTGTGTGTGTTATTCAGTTCCATTCTTTTCAAAATTTGAGTGCATTACAGTGCACTAAACTTTAAATTAATAGTATCATCACCAGAGAATATCAGCTTTGGTGTTCTTGTCTTTGCTAGGTGAAAACAATAATAAATTTAGATGGAAACTATAAATAACATTTAATTCAAAACTTTGTGGAAGGTTGCCGGAGAAGTTACAAGTTCTTGCAGTCAATAATTCTGCAATAACATTAAAACACCTCAGAGATGTCTGCAGTAAAAGCATATTTAGGAAGGTAGAAAAAAATACCAGTTATTTTTTTTAATCACTTAAGTAATGGATAATGTGAGATCATTATTTTAGAGGGTCGCCTGTCAGGTCACCCACCACCATCACCACCACTGCCAGGTTAAGAAATAACTGCAAATTATATTCAACAGAAAAAAAAAAAAAAAAAAAAAAAAAACCCTTTACCTTACATTATTCTGTTGTGAAAGACCTGAAGGAGGGTGTTCTTCAGGTTGAGCCTTGGCTTGAAATGATTCAGGCCAGAGCGTAATCTAATAAAATTTATTGAAAAAAAAAAAAAAAGAGAGGGAGAGAAAAAAAAAATTTTTTTTTATTTAAAAAAATATATAAATAACAAATCAATATATAAAAATCTTTTCATGTATACACACACATTTCCATCTATGGTTTTTCTGATGAAGCATAAGTAGCATAAACATACAGCAGCAGTAGTGGCAAATGACGCAAGAAAGCAAGCTTCTGTGGGACTCCTTCCTCTTGTATATAGATTTGTGAGAGGACTTGCCGATAGCGGACTTGATAAGTTTGATGCTGAAGGAAGTTTTGTATGAAATATGGTAAGCGGCCTCTCAGGTCAAGGGAATGAAGATCTCTCAAGATGCCAAAGGCCTTCTCTATGTCAAGGCATACCATAACGAGATGCTTGTTTTGGATAAACACATTCCTCATGTTCATTTCAGCTTTGACCACGAGATCCAGGGATGATCAATTTTTTCTGAAATCAAATTGATTATTAGAGATTAGATATTTGGAGTCAAGATACCAGGTCAGCCGGCGGTGTATAATTTTTTCCAGGGTTTAACTCAAACAGCTGGTAAGAGAAATAGGCTTATAGTTGTGAGGGATAGAGTGATCTTTCCCTGGTTTGGGAATTGCCAGTAAGTAGGAGTGATGCCAGCATGTGGGGAATGAATGTTCAGTGAAAATACGATTGTAGAAAGTCAGCAGGAAGAATAATGATTTGTTATCTAAGTGTTTAAGCATTATACAATACACTCCGTCCGGACCAGCAGCACTGTTCTTTGATGTATATTTGCTTCGTGAAGTTCAAGCATAGTAAGTGGCCGATTGTATGATAGACAAGATTTAGTTTTGAAGTTCAATTGAGATTTTTCAGCTGAAGCATTAATCTTCTGAAATGACTGGTCATGTGTGGTTGAGGCAGACAATTGTGAGAATACAGACCCTAAGGCATTTGCAATTTTTGCAGGAGTACACAGCTCCTGTTCATTCCAGTTGAATATTGGGGAGGATAAAGGAGGAAATTTGCCATTTAGTTGTTTTATTTTTCTCCATATTATTCTAGAATCTGTATTTTTATTAACTGAATTTGCAAATCAGACCCAAGAATCTTTTTGCTTTCTTCCTGATATGGCGAGCTCTGGCTCTGAGTTTCTTATAATTTATAAGATTATTGGTTGTAAGATGTTTGCGGAATATATTCCAAGCTCGGTTTTTTCTTTTTTCGCTCTCTTACAATCCTCATTCCACCAATAATTTATGGATCTATGGGAGCTTGACTGTGACTGTGGAATGTTTGTTGTTGTTTGTTGTTTTGGTTTTTAGGAGCATTAGCAACTAAGGCCATATTGCTCCGGGATATGCGGTGGTCATTCCCTGACCTTTCCGCATCCTCCATATTTGGTGGTGATGGGCTCGAACCCCGGTCTAATCAAGAAGCGGGTGCTATGCACTGCTGCTCCTTCCCACCTGGCTACGGAGGCGCCTACTGTGGAATGGCAATAGACACAGCTGCTAGGATTTGTTTAGTAATATGGTTGGTGACTATGTCAACTGGACTAGATTCGATGATCTGATCATCAAAGGATACATGATAAGTGTACTTTGCCCAATCAGCTTTGGAAAATTTCCATTTCATGTGGTTTTCTGAAATTACAGAGTGTGAAGTTTGAATTTTACAGATTAGTGGATAGTGGTCACTGTTGAGTGGATCATCAAGAGCTGTTCACTCAATACAAGGAAAGAGGATCGGAGAGCAGACAGACAGATCTATTGAGGAAACTGTTCCTGTTGGGAGATGGATGTAAGTTGGTGAACCAGTATTTAGGATGGTAAAATTTTGCTGTATTTAGGATGGACATTTCAATAAGATGCCCAAAATGAGCATTTCAATAAGATGCCCTCGTCCATCTGCATTGGGAGAGCCCAAGAATGGATGATGTCCATTGAAGTCGCCCAATAAACAGAAAGGGGTTGACAACTGCAGAATTAAATCTTCAAGTTCGTGAATAGTACAAGGCTGACTGGGAGGCAGATAGATTGAAACAAGTGTTATAGTGACTACAATTGCTATTTGCATAGCAACAGCTTCAATAGAGGTTTGCAAAGGAATACGTCTGCAAGGGACTCGTGAATCTATGAGAATAGCAACCCCACCATGAGCTTTATTTGTAACGGGTTTATCTTGTCGGAAAAGAGTATAATTTTTGATCAAGAGAAAGATACCTGAGGAGTTAGATATGTCTCCTGTAAACAGATGCCAACTGGATTATGACATTAAATTATTTCCTGGATGTCATCAATATTGCTATGAAAGCCTCTGCAATTCCATTGCGCTACATTGTTCATTGTTTAGATTTAGATGAAAGAGCTGAGTCTGTCTATTTTTTAAAAGTGTTTGACGCGGTCACTTTTAATTTTATCTCTTTTTGGGAAAATTGGCCTCGTGTCTATTTCATCCTCTGGATAGATCTCCAGAATGGTTTCTGTTTCATTTTGACTGGGAATTTCATTAGTATCCATAAGGATGGAATCAATTGGCTGTTTGCTAAAGAAATGTGGCTTCTCTGCTTGAACGGGTCTTACAGGCGCTGCATGGGCAGCAGGTGGTATGGTGACTGGTGTGTTGTTAGCCCTGCTTGAAATATGTTGCTTTGATGATTGTTGATACAGAAGAGAGCAAGGATCGAGCCCATTCAGAAATGGAGATGTTTGGTAGAATTGATGTATCAGTTTGGACTGATACTGAATGAAATTTTTTAGAGGCTTCGGCATATGTACATCTAGGCATCTGTAGTTGTAATTGCTTTCATACTTCTGGGAGACTTTTCTATTTTGTATTTCTGGATTTTTTTCTCGTATCTCCACTTTTTAGAGAAGGTGGAGACTGGGCATTACAGTCAGCTTGGGTATGCTCTTTTGATCCACAGTTTGGACATACTGAGTCACCTCGACAGACTGAGTGTCCAAATTTCTGACATTATAACATCTTATTGGGTTTGGAATACCCTGCTTTCACTGATGAAGGTAGGTTGGATGAGCTTAATGTTAGTATTATGATCTAAGTCGGTATTAGAGTGCCATCTTTTTTCATCATAATTCTTTGGCATGTGTGACTTTTTGATCCTGCAGTTCCTGAACAATTTCTTACTCTGAGACATTCGTTAAGTCCCATTCTGAAATTACACCTTTGGATATATTAAGTGTGGCATGTGGGGACACCTTGTCTAGAACTCCACCAAATGAGTTGAGTCTGAGAAGAGACTCAGAGTGTTTAGAGCTGGTGGTCTCTAAAAGCAGGTTGCCAGATTTTAGTCGTCTCACCATTTTTGGGGAACCAGCTACGATCTCAAGACTTTTTTGAATGAGAAATGGCGATAGATTGCCTAAGGGCTGGTTTGTTAGTGAATGCAGAAACAGAAACTTTGGGTGTTCAATTCGAGGAGTATCCGTCCTGTCCCTTTGGAATGGAGGAGTCAATACCAGGTTGATGCAAATCCATATGATTTCGATTTGCAGTCTTAATCGGGGGAAAATTGTCACATTCCATGTTTTGCTCCTTTTAGCCTTGGGAGGTTTGCTTTAATACCCACATTTCCGGCCCCACCATGGGGAGGCAAGAGTAGTGCCACTAAGTGACCAAGCAGCTGAGTTATTTGGTTGGAACTGTTAGAAATAGAAACGGAAAGGAGTTCTTCCTTTCTGGGCCTTTGCCTACTTCTTGTAGTGTGAAAGTGCTACAGTAATTTATAAATAAAGAAAACGGTAGCTGGAATGAAATCTATTCAACGGCTCTTTGGATATAACAATTTTTGGAACACACAGAAATCACTTAGTCATGGAATGCTTGGCACCCAGGGCAAGTGTGTGAGTGACCAACCCACAAATTCCAGTCAATATATGGAAAATTAAAATCCCCCGTTATATGACTCTCTGATTTACTGGCCCACTCTATTTCCCTGTACGGTTGTTTATTATACTCATTAGAGTCATTAGGCCTATAACACACTCCTACTCTGGATTTTGATTACCCAGTGCATATGTCACACCAAACTGACTTTGCACTGCACTGTCCAGCCATGTCCACTGGCTTCACTTCCTTGGATTTTATGTGTTTCTTAACTAATAGCATAACCCCTCCTCCCTTCCTATCCTGTCTAGCCCTTGGACTCAGGAGAGATACCCATGAACTAGAGATGTGCAAATGTGACCCCAATTCCCAAAGGAGGATCAAAGGGCAACACAAATTGGATTTCAGGAAAGCTTTTGACACTGTTCCGCATGGAAGACTACTGTACAAATTGGAGCAGAATGGTATTAAGGGTAAGTTGCTACAATGGATAAAAGGATGGTTAAGTGGGAGAAGACAGAGGGTGGTAATCAATGGGTGCTGCTCTTCGTGGACTAATGTTATTAGTGGAGTCCCACAGGGTTCGGTGTTGGGTCCCCTGTTGTTTTGTATATTTATCAATGATATTGAGGAAGGTATATTTATCGATGATATTGATGAAGGTATATTGATAAATATACAAATCAATATTGATTTGTATATTTATCAATGATATTGATCAATGATATTAATGTCGAAGTTTGCAGATGATACAAAGGTTGGCAGGGTTGTTAATGACAGTAATGGCAGTGTGCTACTGCAACAGGATCTAGATAATTTGGGCAGATGGGCTAAGAAGTGGCAACTGAAGTTTAACCTTTACAAATGCAAAGCACTGCATATGGGTAGAAGTAACCCCAGAGAAACGTACCAACTGTGTTGTACTACACTTAAGGTGGTAGAAAATGAAAAAGACCTGGGAGTAATTGTGCAGTCAGATATGAAGTTTTCTGAGCAATGCAGACAGGCTGCCAGGGCAGGTCATGGGGTTTTGTCAATGATATATAGGAATTTTGCTAGCAGGGAGAAGGAGGTGATTGTCCCTCTGTATAAGGCAATGGTCAGACCATGCCTTGAGTACTGCGTACAGGTCTGGAGGCCTCATTTTAGTAAGGATGTAGATTTACTTGAGCGTGTACAGAGAAGGGCAACAAGATTGGTGAGGGGAATGAAGGGATCTTCTTACCAAGAAAGGCTTAAGTTCTGCAAATTTCAGTGGCTGGAGACTAGGCAGCTGCGCAGTGATCTGATTGAGGTGTATAAGCCCTTGAATGGGTTGAGCATGCTGAATTCTGATGGGATCCTTCCACTTGTTCAGATTACGAACCTAAAGGGGGCATAAATTCAAATTAAGAAAGGACAGATGTAGAATATATGTGTGGAAATTTCCCTTTAGTCAGCAGGTAGTTAATTGCTGGAACAAACTTCCATCTGTCGTTGTGGAAGTTGACAGGTTGAATAAATTTAAGGAGGAACTGGACAGGCATTTGGAGGGAATGGTGTGATTTTTTTTTTTTTTTGGCTGATGCTGCATAAGCTCATACACTTGCTTTCTTGCATCACATGCCACTACTACTACTACTACAAGTAATTATAGACCTGTTAGTTTAACTTCTGTTCCAGGAAACCCACCTAACACTGCCTGTACACATTGTACTGCTCAAATTCCATTTCTGCATTCCTTATATCTGTATGACACCACGTCTCTGATATCCCAACAATATCTGCCTTTGATGTTTTGAGCAATACCTGAAATACATCAAATTTATTTACCAACTCCTAGCATTGGTGTATGCACAAGTATGCATGCACCTGTTCTTATTCTTAGCTACCCTAACACAACCCATGTGTTTACTTGTACCAAAATGACCCCAGCAGTCTCTGAAATATCCTGCATCTTGTTTTCCAGGCTGTTGCTCGTTTCAATAGAAGCAGTGCAAGAATCACTTTAACCTCTGCCAGTGGCTACTGTTAATCTATTAGTTGGTGCATTCCCCCAAACTAGCAGTTTTACAACCCACCTAACACAGCCTCGATAGCATCAGCATATATTCTTGCACCATTTCTATTTAAGTGTATCCCATCCCTGTAGAAGCAGTCTCTCCTGTTACCAAACTGAGAAAAATTCTATCCCTTGAGCCTTGCACAATCTCTCCAGTGCCGAATTGATCAACAAGGCTCTCATCATAGACTCCAACCTATTATGTCTAGGCAGAATTGCAGACACTTTCAAATTCAACCCAAATTCACGGCTTTTTTTCAACTTACACTTAACCATCCCTTTATTCATAGCAGACTTGCCCTTAATGCCACATTGCTCTTGTTTGAACAGCAGTTTTTTATGTGCAAAAGTATCGAAAGCCTTCCAACACCTAAGAGTGGAATAATGCAATCATAATTTTGTTGCATAAGAAAGGAGATAAATCAGAAATTGGAAATTATAGACCAATTAGCTTGTTATCCCACATCTAAAAGTTGTGCACAAGGGTCATTACCAACAGATTAGAAAGAATACTTGATGAGAATCAACCGAAAGAGCAAGCTGGCTTTAGGACAGGATTCTCAACTATGGATCACCTTCACATAATGTCACAGCTAATGGAGAAAGCAAATGAATATAAAACACCATTAACCTTTCCAATGTTTTGGGCACTGGAAAGACAAGGCATAGATACCCCATATATTACGATTTTGAAGAAAATATATGAGAATGCTAGACTAGACAAAGAGAGTAATAAATTTAAAATTGAGGAGTTTGAGGAGACACAATATCTCCAAAGTTGTTTACTATTCCCCTTGAGGAAGCTTTCAGAAGATTAGACTGGTCACAGAAAGGAGTCAATGTGAATGGAGAGTACCTAAACCATTTATGATTTGCAGATGACATTGTGGTCATAAGCCACGATCCCAAAGAATTAGAGGAAAATCTTAATCAGTTATGCAGAGTTAGTAAGGATTTTGGACTAAAGATGAATATGGCTAAAACAAAAGTAATGATGAACAAGTATGCCACAGAAAGGGATATAATGATTAAAGGAGCAGTAATTGAAAAGGTGGAGCCATATACTTATCTGGGACAAGTTATTAGCTGTAATAATGATAAATGGATGGAAGTCAAGAGAAGAATAAATTTTGGATGGATAGCATTCAGGAAATATAGTCACATACTGAAGAGCAATATCCCAGTTTGTCTGAAACGTAAAATAATGAACCAATGTATACTCCCCACCATGACTTATGGAAGTGAAACTTGGGCACTCACCAAAGAATGGAAGAGAAGCTGAGAACTACACAGCGAAGAATGGAACGAATTATATTGGGAATCAGACTGTTAGATAAGAAGAGAAACACATGGATTAGGCAGCAAACTCAAGTAAAGGACATTCTTATCAAAACTAAAGAACTAAAATGGTCTTGGGCAGGACATATAGCTCGAAGACATGATGACATATGGATTAAGAAAATAACAGAATGGTACCCAAAAGGAGCTAGCCTAAGAGAAACCCTGGAAGACAACAATGGAGATGGACAGATGAAATTCATGAGTTTGTGCATAGTAAACGGTTGGCCCTTGCACAAAAAAGAAGGAACTGGAAAGTTGCTGGAGAGGCCTTCATCCTGCAGTGGATTGAAAATGGCTGATGATGATGTGTTCCCCTTCACCGAAATCTTCAATCATATAAAAAACAAATTTTCAGAAATTTGTTTTTTATATGATTGTTATAAAAACTCTTCTCTTCATTCCTATTTACGTATTACAATGGTGAAGGGAAAGCGACCAATGGAAAGTGCAAGTGGTGATAGTGCTAGGAAATGAAACAAAATTGATTTAGAAATGAAGATGAAAATGATTAAGAAGTATGCAGCAGAAAAAAGTTTGTCATCTATTGCAAGGGAATTAGGTCTCACTGCTTCAACAGTGAATACTATTTTAAAGGACAGTGCACGTATAAAAGAACACGTCAAAGGATCAATGCACTTAATATCAACAGTGATCACAAAACAGTGTTCAGGTGTTATACCAAAGATGGAACAGCTATTAATAATGTAGATGGAAAATCAGATTCAGAAGCGAGTGCCCCTGAGTGTAATGACCATTCAAGCAAAAGTAGCAAGTATTTATAAAGATATTAAGGATAAGTAGGGCAAATCCCAAGCCAAGTTCCTGGCAAGCAATGGGAGGTTTAATAGGTTCAAGTACTGTGCTGGTTTCCACAACGTAAAGTGCGCGGTGAAGTTGCCAGTGCCGATTCTGCAGAGAAATTTTGTGATGTGTTGGAAAAAATTATTGATGAAGGCAGCTATTCAACACAGAAAATTTTTAACATTGACAAGACTACTCTGTATTGGAAAAAAATGCCAGATCAAACATATATTGCCAAAGAGGAAAAGACAATGCCAGGTTTCAAGGCTTCAAAGATAGGGCCACACTCCTGCTTGGGGCTAATGCAGCAGGAGATTACAGATTAAAACAATGCTTGTGTACCATTCTGGAAATCCTCGTGCATTTATGGGCATCAATAATGCCACTCTACTTGTACATTTCTGATCGAACCAGAGAGCATAGATAACAATAACTCTCTTTGAGGATTTGTTTAAATGCTGCTTCATTCCCGAAGTTAAAAAATATTGTAAAGATAATGACGTTCCTTTCAAGATTTTGCTTCTATTAGATAATGCTCCTGGACATCCTACATATCTAGATGATTTCAATTCGAACATGAGAGTCGTATTCCTATCGCCAAACACGACTTCACTCATCCAACCTATGGATCAGTTGAAAAGCATACTATTTACGCACAATATTTGTTCAGACATTGTCTGCAGTAGATGATGAGAAAAAATTTACGTTAAGAGACTTTTGGAAATCTTACAATATTTACCATGCCATCTTAAACATTAATAAGGCCTGGGCGGAAATCACTAAAAGTTGTTTAAATGGTGCATGGAAGAAAATATGCCCAGGGAACGTAAAAGGCTTCAAAGGATTTGAAAAAGACGAATCACATCAAGAGGTTACAGATAAGATTGTAAAGGTTGCAGAGCTACTTCAGTTGGAGGTTGATGCCAAAGATGTGGAGGAGTTAATAGAGGAAGAAGAGAAGGAATTATCGAATGAAGAGCTAATTAACTTGCAGGCAGTGATAGTGAAAGAAGAAATGGTGACGAAGCTCAAGATGAACCAAATGAGGAGTCGAGACGCTTCATCACCAGAGAGATGGCAACTGCATTTTGTGAAATTGCATCGGCAATGGTGAGGTTTGAGATGGATACTGGCAGCGAACGATTCTTAAAAGTTAACAGAGGGGTGAATGATATGTTTGCTTGCTACAAAGAAATCTACAATGAAAAGAAAAAAGCCACTGTCTAGTCATCCATTAATATGTTCTTTCGTAATGTTGAGCAGCCAATCCCTTCTAAATCTCCACAGTGGCGTACTTATCAGCTGAAGATGTCAATTCTGGCAACGATGCTCGAGAGGTAAAACTTACTGACTTTACGCCTGTCTCCCCTCTTTTTTTGTAATTTTATAATTTTGAAATTTTTTAAATTGCACGCTTTTGTAATTTTTCCTGCACATGAGATAAAAAATTGGATAAATACAATAAATAATTCTATTAACATGTTCGTTGAACATTTCAATTTTTCAATTCAGCGAGCACAGTTGCGAGTGCTGCACAAGCATGGGGGAAATTTCAACTTACATAGCATTCCTCAGAATGCAACCCTTACGTAAGTCAGGGAGTTCTTGTATTACCAAAAGAAACATAAAAGGGATAAAAATATTGGGCAGATTGATAGAGGACAAAACAAAGTGAAGAGATAAAATTATTTATATCGATAACTGTGTTGTTTGCAAAAGGGCTGTCAGTGTTAACTCCGTAACTGGGGAACTGGCAACCACCCAGTGATTCAACATCACAGCCCTGAGAGCTTCTTAAGAAAGAACTGTAACATGTTAAAGAAAATATATGCATTAAATAAAATGTATGCATTGCCTTTTCCAGTTAAGGAAAATAGCACTAAATTATATGCTAAAGTAAATATAAAATAAAGCATTTATTCTAATTCACTAATCTTTACAGAATGTTATTGTTTCCCATATAGATGATATGGCATCACTTCCACTTGAAACTGAACTTCATTTGGCAACATTGCCTTTCTTATCAGTGATGACTCGTCTCGCTGACTACTATCAGTATCAGTTGACATTTCAGTCATTCTTCTCACTGCCATCGGTTTCCAGTGATTGTTTCCTTTAAAACTGAATCTTCAATCAATCTGTGTATTTCATTTTTAATTTTTACTGGTAACCCGATTATGTGAAGAAATAAGAAAAGAGTATTCGATGAAGAATAGGAATTACAGTATTACGTTGTTGCAGTGAATGATAAAATTATGTGTTTGCTCTGCGACATCATATTGGCAACAGTGAAGAAATACAATGCATATCAGCATTATACAGCTCACAAGGACAACAAATATGGTAAACTCAACTAGAAAGAAAATCGAAAGTCTGCACTTAAGAAAATGAAAGGTGGAAAGCAGCAGCAGCAAAAAGTATTCAAAACTATGTCAGGACAAGGGACTGGCATCACTGAAGCGACATATAAAGTAGCATCTATACTTGAAAGAAAGGAAAGAGGTAAAAATCATAAAAGAATGAATTCTTGAAGTTCTGGGATGTTTAGATTCAGCTAAGATTAATAAGTATAAAAAAGTACCTCTTTCAAGGAGGACCATAACTAATCAGCAATATGAATTAGCCCGAATAGCTTCATGCAATATGCCAAAGTGAAGACATTTATTATTCAATCACCTCACATGAATCCACTTACACTACAGACTCAGCGCAGGTGTTCTTCTTTATTCTTTATTAAGTGGTATATAGTATATTTTTTATTAAGTGGAAACGAGAGTAGCCTTGTTCGGGTGAAGTTTTTACGGCTCAGGAAAATAGAAGTTTTTTCTGTTTTATTAACTTAAATTGGCATATTAACTTATTTTCTAGAGATGGATACTGACTAGAGTAGCTAGTCAGTATCCATCTCTAGAGTAGCTTTATATTCCTAGTTACGATACTTAGTTTAAATTTTAACTTAGATAGAGATTTTGTAGGCTATTACTCAGTATTGGTAAGGGTATCCAATCCACGTGTTTTACAAATTTTGTAGAGCCGGCGAATGGGAAGTTTTTTAGCTATATTTAGCTGCTTTATTGACTAACTGTTATATTCAGTTATTTTCTATAAGTAACTTATAGACCTAGTCAAGATTCTTGGTTTATTCTGAATTGAGACAGTGAGATTTTGGAAGTTAATTAATACTTAAGTCCGTAGATTTACCGTTCGTAATCCTGAACTATATAGCGTTAGCTTAGTATAGTATAGTATATAATATTATCAATTAATCAGTAAAATTTATTAATCTTGTTGAACTTCATTGTCAACTAAATTGTACTTTTTAACTAAATACATATAATGACTTAGATTTTACAAATGTAACATAATTAATTAATACATAACTTGATACGGAAGTTATATAAAGAAACTCATATTTAATACTTGATACTGAAAAAATATATATAGATATATAGTATTACAACTGCGTTGGATACAAGTTTAGGATTATAATTTTGTACTGTAATTGAAATTTTATTGAAATTGAATCGAAATCATGACTCAGACCAGAGCAGCAAAGCAAAAGGCTCAAGCTAAATGGAGTGCTGTGGTTCAGGGGAGAACTGAAGGGGGCAGTTGCCCTCTGAATCACAGCCCTTTAAAATGCACTGCTTGCTTCATGTTTGTGGAGCAATCAGGAATGGGATATGATATTGCCACAAGGGGGATGGATGTCTTCTTTGTGTGTGTGTGCGTGATGTAAGGAGTGTGAGGAAATGAGGCGACAACTCAGCGTTGTTATAGGTCTATATGAGAGCTTGAAGAGCAGGGTGGATGCCCTCGAAGGATCTAAATTGAGGGGCAAATCGAGCTCTCAGCTGACAACATCAACGCCAGAGCTTGCACTTGACCATCACGCAACACAGCGGCAACCCCCAAGGCACAATGCACTGGTCCCACAGGAACTAGTAGTTGTTGATGACTCTATTGTCAGGGAAACGGGGAACATGCTAGTAAAAAAGATAGGTGGAAGAGGACCAGGGTATGTCTGCCAGGGGCAAAGGTTGAGGATGTTGTAGACCAGATATCATCTTTTAATGGCACAAAAGGTGATATTGTTGTACACGTTAGCACTAATGATATTAAGAGTAGAAGACCGGCGGAATTACTTAACAAGTAAAGATCACTGTTGAAAAAAAGCCATGAATTAGAGTTGAATTTGAAAGTATCTGCAATTCTGCCCAGACACGACAGGAAGGAGTATATAATGAGAGCCTTGTCGCTCAATTCGGCCCTGGAAAGATTGTGCAAGGCTCAAGGGGTAGAATTTTTTTCAACCTGGTTTGTACTCGTTAACAGGAGAGACTGCTTCTACAGGGATGGGATACACTTAAATAGAAACGGTGCAAGAATATTTGCTGATGCTATCAAGGCAGTGTTACGTGGGTTGGAAAACTGCTAGCTTGGGGGGGATACAAGGACTAATAGATTAACAGTAGCCACTGGCAGAGGTGAAAGTGATTCTTGCACTGCTTCTATTGGAATGAGCAACAGCCTGGAAAACAAGATGCAGGGTATTTCAGAGACTTCTGGGAGTTATTGCAGTACAAGTAAACACATGGGTTGTGTTAGAGTAGCTAAGAATAGGAACAGGTGCATGTATACTTGTGTACACACCAATGATAGGAGTTTGGTAAATAAATTTGATGAATTTGAAGTATTGCTCAGAACATCAAAGGCAGATATTCCAACAATATCAAAGGCAGATATTGTTGGGATATCAGAGACATGGTGTCACACAGATATAAGGAATGCAGAACTGGAATTTGGGAAGTACAATGTGTACTGGAAGGATATACAGGATAGGAAGGGAGGAGGGGTTATGCTATTAGTTAAGAAATGCAGAAAATCCAAGGAAGTGAAGCCAGTCGACATTGCTGGACAGTGCAGTGTTGAGTCAGTTTGGCATGACATAAGCATTAGGAGATCAAAATTGAGAGTAGGAGTGTGTTATAGGCGTAATAACTCTGATGAGTATAATAAGAAACTGTACACAGAAATAGAGTGGGCCAGTAAATCAGAGAGTCTTATAATGGGGGATTTTAATTTCCCAGATATTGACCTGAATTTGTGGGTTAGTCACTCACACACTAGCAAGGCTTTTGTGGATTTATTGGATGATTGTTTTCTACACCAGCATGTTCGGGAGGCAACTAGAGGGAGTAATACTCTTGATCTGATTATCAGAAGTGATTCTTCATGTATTAAGAGTCTGCAGATAAAGGAACCACTAGGTGGCAGTGATCACCGTGTGCTGGAGTGGGATTTAATCAAAGAGATAACTACCATCAGGGGTAAAGGGAAGGGTTTTTACTTTCATAAAGGCGACTACAGAGCTCTGAGACAGTATTTAAATTCTATACGGTGGGACCAACTGATGATGTTACCAACAGCAAATTCAAACTGAGAAGCATTCAAAGAATTTATCTTGGAAGCTACTATGCTTTACATACCAACTAAGAAATATTGTTCAAGGTTTAGGCCTAAATGGATGTCATATGAACTAATGAGACATATGGCAGAGAAGAAAAATGCATGGGATACATATAAATTAATGGGTGACATGGAAGCCTCCGATAGATATAAGCAAGTCACAAAGGAGATTAGGCAGGCAAAGGCAGATTATGAGAAATTCTTGGCAAAGGATGCAAAGAAAAACAACAAAGAGTTCTTAGCTATGTAACCTCTAGAAGGAAAGGGATGAATCAGATCGTTCCACTGGATATTGATGGTTCAACTGTTGATGATCCTGCTCAGGTGGCTAACAAACTAAATGAGTATTTTGCATTTACATTCACCCATGAGGAGTTATTCAGGGAGGGGAATGCCAGAGGTGAGTTAAACACTGACAGTGAGCTAGATGATTTTGTAATAACTCAGAGGAAAGTGGAGGAGAAATTGTTGAAGATAAACATAAAAAAGGCATCCGGGGTTGATGGGATCTATCCAGTTATATTAAAGGAGACAGTAAAGGAAGTAAGCAAACCATTAGCCATAATTATGAGAGCTTCTTTGGACTCAGGGGAGGTACCCATAGACTGGAGATGTTCAAATGTGACCACAATTCACAAAGGAGGAACAAAGAGCAACAAGTAATTATAAACCTGCTAGTTTAACTTCTGTTCCAGGAAAACTAATGGAGGCACTGGTTAAAGAAGCACTGCAGGATCATCTAGACAAGACTTCAGTTATAGCTCGGACACAGCATGGTTTTTTAAGGGAAAGTCTTGCCTGACCAATTTCATTGGATACTATGATGTGCTCACAAAGGAACTGGATGGAGGGAATAACTTTGATATCATATATTTGGATCTTATTAAAGGCTTTTGATACTGCTGCACATGGAAGACTGCTGCACAAATTGGAGCAGTGTGGCATTGGAGGCAAATTGCTGCTATGGATAAAGGGATGGTTGAGTGGGAGAAGTCAGAGTGGTAATCAATGGACACTGCTCATGGACTAATGTTATTAGTGGAGTCCCTCAGGGTTCAGTGTTGGGTCCATTGTTGTTTTCTGTATTTATAAAGGATACTGATGATGGTATATCAAGCTTGATATCCAAGTTTGCAGACGATACGAAAGTTGGCAGGGTTGTTAAGGACACTAATGACAGTACGCTGCTGCAACAGGATCTAGTTGAGCAGATGGGCTGAGAGGTGGCAAATGAAGTTTAACATTGACAAATGTAAAGTACTACATATGGCACTACACTGACAGTGGTAAAGGATGAAAAGGACCTGGGGGTAATTGTGCAGGCAGATATGAAGTTTTCTGAGCAGTGTAAATGGTCTGCAAGAGTAGCTCATAGTGTCTTGTCAATGATATACAGGAATTTTTCCATCAGGGATAAGGAGGTGATTATCCCCTTGTATAAGGCAATGGTCAGGCCACACCTTGAGTACCGTATATAAGTCTGGAGGCCTCATTTTAAGAAAGATGTAGAGGTGTTGGAACAAGTACAGAGAAGGGCAACAAGGTTAGTGAATGGAACAAAAGGTTACTCTTACAAAGAAAGGCTTAAATTTTGCAAATTACAGTGTCTGGAGACTAGGCACCTGTGATGTGATCTGATTGAGGTCTATAAAACCTTGAATGGTTTGAGCATGCTCAATGCTGATGGTATTCTTCCTCTTGCTCAGAATAATCACCTGAGAGGACATAAATTCAAATTCTTTGCAGCCCTTTTGTCAGCTTGACAAGAACTTGTGGGTTACAGCAATAGCAAGGTGATAACTAGGTTTTCCCAAACTTGTGTGGCACTGGTGGCACTCTATGTATCAGAAATCTGGTCCTCTGCCCCTCCAACCCACCTGCAGCAGTTCTTGGGGATTGGGTATTGGCTTCTCCGATCCCTCAGTAGGACTTCAGGATATCCCCTTACTATCTCTAGGGATATACTACATTCACTGCATGGAATGACTCCTTGGAAGCAAATGATCACCACTCGTAGCATAATTACGCTCTCCAAGCTCATTCTGTGTATATTGAATGGTCCCAGTATTGATAGCCTCATCATCCTGCCCACGAAGAACAGCAAAATAACTAACCAGCAAATATCTATGATCAGACCTGCCCTCAACCAAACCAGTTTGCTCCAGCCATATGTTCCCAGCAAACACGATTGAACTCCTCAATGACCTAAATATCAACCTGAGGTGATTTTCATGGACAAAGCCTACAGATCAAAAGTTATTGCTGATATATACACAATCTTGTATATTTAGAACTTTCACTTCACCATCGCTTTATGTGGTTTCTATGTTAGAGGATGATATGCACTCCTATCACCTACTCCGGGCAGTCTGCATCCCCGAACTCTTCTTGGACAGATGCTGAATGTATTTAGAGTATTATGTTGAATGTAATCTGTCTTAACTTCTGTAATTAATTAATATTTTATTTTACCCAATATAGATATTGTATTAATTTTTATTTAATTTTTTAATTTCCTAGCATTTGATTGCTGTCTAGGAATGGATGCAACTTTTCTTTACCTGATTAAATAATAAATAAATAATAATTAAAAAAAAAAGGTAAACTGCAGCCATTATTAACCCACTGCAGGATGGAAGCCTCCTCAACAATTCATGCTGAGGAAAAATGGACCATAATCTGCCATGCTGGTCCAGTGCGGTTGGTAGATCGACTGTATTTAGCAGTCAGGGACTTGAACCCCTGTCTACTCAAAGAGCGTGTGCTATTGCACTCCCGCTCCTGACCACTCGGCTACAGAGGCCTAATTTAGACCTAAATGGATGACAGATGGACCCAATGACATTAGTGAAATACACATGAAATTATTGAAAAATGAATGAGATGATCATAAATTATCAGGGATACAGAAGCATACAATAAGTAAAAACTATCTGCAATCAAGTCAAAACAGCTAAGAATAAAAAGTAGCAAATAGTTCTTGATGTTAACAGTAGAAGAAAATAAGGAATTACATTGGTCAACTAGACATGAATGACATAACTACTGCTGACCCTGTTCTGTTTCGGACAAACTGAATAAATATTTTGCATCTATCCACTGCACAATGAAGTGTTTAGAAATGGCATGCCAGAAGCATAGCAACTGGCAGTATAATAATTTTTTGATAACTAAGAAGATGAAAGTGAAAGAGAAATTCTTGATAGTAAAAATTAATAAGGCACCTGGGGATAATGGATTCTATCCAATTATATCAAGAAAGGCAGCAAATAGAGGGAAGTAAACATTTAGCACTAATTATCACAGCATCCTTAGAATTCAGTGGAGGTCCCTATGTACCACAGATATGCAAATGTCTCCCATATCCATAAAGAGAAATCACAGAGAGAAGCGAGTGACCTGTAAGCTTGACTTCAGAATCATCATCATCAGCCATTTTCAATCCACTGCAGGATGAAGGCCCCTCCAGCAACTTTCCAGTTCCTTCTGTTTCGTGCAATGGCCATCCATTTACTACTCACGAAGTCGTGAATTTCATCTGTCCATCTCCGTCACTGTCTTCCAGGTTTTCTGCTAGCTCCTCTTGGGTACCATTCTGTTATTTTCTTACCATCTGTCATCATGTCTTTGAACTATATGTCCAGCCCACGGCCATTTTAGTTTTGATAAGAATGTCCTTTACTTGAGTTTGCTGCCTAATCCATGTGTTTCTCTTCTTATCTAACAGTCTGATTCCCAATATAATTCATTCCATTCTTCGCTGTGTAGTTCTCAGCTTCTCTTCTATTCTTTTGGTGAGTGCCCAAGTTTCACTTCCATAAGTCACGGTGGGGAGTATACATTCGTTCGTTATTTTACATTTCAGACAAACTGGAATAATGCTCCTCAGTATTTCCTGAATGCTATCCATCCAAAATTTATTTTTCTCTTGACTTTCAGCCATTTATCACTATTACAGCTAATGATTTGTCCCAGATAAGTATATGAATCCACCTTTTTTCAATTACTGCTCCTTCAATGATTATATCTCTTTCTGTGGCATATTTGTTCATCATTACTTTTGTTTTAGCCATATTCATCTTTAGTCCAAAATCCTTACTAACTCTGCATAACTGATTAAGATTTTCCTCTTAATTCTTTGGGATCATGGGTTATGATCACAATGTCATCTGTAAATCATAGATGGTTTAGGTACTCTCCATTCACACTCACTCCTTTCTGTGACCAGTCTAATCTTCTGAAAGATTCCTCAAGGGCAGCAGTAAACAACTTCGGAGACATTGTGTCACCTTGTCGAACTCTTTTCTCAATTTATAATTTGCTACTGTCTTTGTCTAGACTAATAAAGCACGTAGCATTTTCATATATTTTCTTCAAAATCATAATATATGGGGTATCTATGCCTTGTCTTTCCAGTGACCAAAACATTGCCTTATGCTGTATGAAGTAAAATGCCTTTTCATAATCCACAAATGACAGGCATAATGGTGTTTTATATTCATTTGCTTTCTCCATTAGCTGTGATGTTACGTGAAGGTTATCCACAGTTGAGAATCCTGTCCTAAATCCAGCTTGCTCTTTCAGTTGATTCTCATCAAGTATTCTTTGTAATCTGTTAGTAATGTGAACAACTTGTAAATGTGGGATAACAAGTTAATTGGTCTATAATTTCCAATTTCTAATTTATCTCCTTTCTTTTGTAGAAAAACTATGATTGCCTTATTCCACTCCTTGGGCATCATGACTTTTTCTAATGCAATTTGTGAAGAGTCTTGCCAGTTTTTGAGTCATGTCTCTTCCTCCCAATTTTAACAACTCTACAGTAACTTCATCTTCCCCCGGGGCTTTCTTGTTCTTCATTTTCTTCAATGCATGTTCTACCTCATCAGGAAGGATACCAAGTATATAAGTGTTACTAATTTGCAATCCGTCTTCCCCACTGCTGGCATCATTCCCTCGTTCCTTGTATAACTCTTTATAGTAGTCTTCTGCTATTTGAATTATGCCTTCTCTGCTATTTATAAGTACAACATCGCTATTCTTCAGTTTCAGTATCATTTGTCTTTTTGTATTACTGCTGATGTAAATCCTTTTTTTTTTTTCCCCCTTAATGCTTGTTCTACTTTGTGAAAAACCTCAATTTTATCCCTGTCAGTGTTTATCTTGCTCTTTATTTGTTGTCTTCGGTTCATGATGACAAGTGTTTCTTGACTAATTTTTTCTTCTTTGGATTTCTTTTTACCTATAAGTTTCTTGGGCTTTATCGCTTTCAAAAAAGTTGTAGTATTCCTCGTCGATACCTTGGTCCTGAACCGTCTGCAGAAGCTCAAACTTGTTCTTAAGTTCCAGTACATACTACTTTTTCTCCTCTTCTGTTATCTCGAAGACCTTCGTATTATTTACTCGAGTCGGTTTTTTCCTTTCTTTTCTTACATCTATATCAAGTGTGCATCCTACCATTCTGCGATCACTTTCAAAGCTTACCTTGTTCAGAACGGTAACATCCGTCACGATATATCTTGTTAGTGAGGATGAAGTCGATTTCATTAGTCGTTAATCCATTTGGGCTCTTCCATGTCCACTTTCTGTTCACCTTTTTCTTGAAAAAGTGTTCATTACTGACATTCCTCGAGATTCTGAAATTTCCACAAGTCTTTCACCTCTTACATTTCTTTCACCAATTCCAAAATCTGCTATAGTTCTCCTTTCTGCACTGTTTTGTCTCTTTTCAGCCTTAGCATTGAAGTCCCCTAAATTGATAGTGTACTGGGTTTTCTGCTCATCTAGAAGACTCTCAATTTCAGTGTACATTTCTTCAACCTCTTCATCATCATGGTTCGATGTTGGTGCATAAATCATTATAACCTTCAGCTTGTACATCTTAGAAATCCTGAGTATTAGTCTTGACATCCTTGGTGTTGTACTTTTGAATCCCAAAATGTTGTTTTTTATATCTTTACGGACCAGAAAACCAACTCCACCTTCACTCCTTTCACTGTTTCCATTGGTGTACAGCAGATTTCCACTTGATAAACTTGAGATTCATTTCTTCTTGTTTCAGTCAGACCAATGATATTCCAATTCACATTTTCTAATTCCTTTTCCAGCTCTAATATCCTATCTTCACCAATGAGCGATCTTACGTTGTAACAGGCCAAGTTCAGTTTCTGTGCACGGCAGCCTGGTCATACCCAGAGATTCTTAGCACCCTCTGCTTCCACTCTGATCCTCTCGCTGCCGTAAGAGGGGAAGTGAAAGCAGCTGGGGACTGAGGGCCATTTGTTTCATCAGGCTGTCAAGTGCTGGAGAGTTTGATCTTTTCCTCTTCACACTGACCAAGCATTTTGAAGAGAATCACTCTACACGTTCGTTGCCACCTGAATGAAGTAACGTGGCTTACCATCGAGAAGGTGTGCATGAGTGGATTTTTGGAAGGCAGGCCAACCAGACTTCTTCTAAATCTTCTGAAATAGAAAGAAATTGGATCAATCAGTGTTTTAGACCGAGTGTCTGATAACACACAGAATGCCTGTTCCCCCTCTAAGCCCCCCACCAGTGAATATAACTGAGTGTTCCAGTGAATATAATTGAGTAACTGATCAGTGAAGTAATGTAGGATCATCTTGACATGAATGCAGTTACATGGCAATCACAGAGTCATTAAGGGAAGATCTTGTCTGATTAATCTCATCAGTGACTATGGTGCAGTAACAATGAAAATGAATGCAAAAAATAAATTTTATCATATACTTTAATTTCAACAAACTTTTGATACTGTTCCACATGAAAGACCTATACAAACGAGAATAGTATGGCATTACGGGCAACTTACTACTACAGACAAAGGGAACGTTGAGTGGCAGATAGAGACTGATTATTAACATGCACTGCTTTTCTTGCTTTTCTAGCAGTGTAAAGTTATTAGTGGAATTCCTCAGGGATCCCTTAATATGAAGTTTTTAGTATTTATTAATGAAACCAATAAAGGCACATCAAGCTTACTGTTTTCAGACGGAAAGGTGGTTAATGATAGGAATCAAGGCATACTAGCCAGAAGGGCTGAGAAGTGGCAATTAAGGTTTAACATTTAAAAATGAAATGGGAAGCCATAATCCTGGCATAACATACCAATAGGATGGCAATGCACTCAAGATAGTGGGGAAATAAAAAGAGCTGGGGGTAATTATACAGAGTGGCATGAAGTTTTCTGAGCAGTGTAGGCAGGCTGCTAGGACAACTGCTGGGATTCCGTCAGTGATATATAAGAATTTTTTCAGCAGGGACAGGCGGTAATTGTCCTGTTATATGAGCAATGCTTAGGCTGCATCTCGAGTACTGCATACATACATCTGGAAGTCTCATATCAGGAAGGATGTGGATATACTGGAATGGGTGCAGAGAAGGGCAAGAAGGACAATAATAGCAGGGTAGATTTCTACCATACACAACCTACAAAAGGGTTAATTATTCGTAAATTAACATGTTTATTTAATTAAATATTTGAATTATAGCATTTATAGCATTCCTTTGTTTAAAATGTGTATTAATTTTTTTAATTACTAAATTATTCTGTAAAATCTGAAAGTGTGATGCTGCTATACACTTCAAGAACACAAAAGGGTACAGTACCATAAAAGATTTCAATTCTGCAAATTGCTTGTTTCTTATTTGGTTTTTAGGAGCATTAGCAACTAAGGCTATATTGCTCCGGGATATGCGGTGGTCATTCCCTGACCTTTCCGCATCCTCCATATTTGGTGGTGACAGGCTCAAACCCCGGTCTAATCAAGAAGCGTGTGCTACTCACTGCTGCTCCTTCCCACCTGGCTACGGAGGCGCCTCTGCAAATTGCAGCATCTGGAAACTAGGCATCTGCAATAAAATTGGTTGAAGTATTTAAGGCCTTAAATGGATTGAGTAAATTAAATGCAGATGGCATCCTAACCCTTAATAAGACAACACATATAAGCAGACATAAATTAAAATTAAAGGGATGGCTGTAGGGTAGATGTGTGAAAATTTGTTTCTTTTGTCAGAAAGTTGATTAATTGTTGGAATAAATTTCCATCTGGTGTTGTGGAGGTGGGTAGCTTAAGTAAATGGAAATTTTAGTTAGAATTAGAAAACTTATAATCAAGGATGGACAGATGACATGGGTAGTACTTTTTTTCCTCCCCCTCCTGCTGATGCTGTATAAGCTTGCTTCCTTGCATAATTTGCCACTACTAATACCAATATGAGTGAACCTCTAGGCATCTTAGATCATAATTTGGTGATCATCTCTTCTCCTCTAGAGCATCTCTCTCATAGCCATTCTCAGCTTCACGATATTTGCATTACAAGAATGCAAAATGGGACAATCTGCTAATTCCAGTTTGCTCAGAATGTGTCAGTGAAGTTATTCTTGTACGGAATAAATTCTCTATTCGACATATTCCAACATAAAATCTCAATTTTTTTTAAAGCCTTAGTTTACCAATAAATGTGCTAAGGCTGTTTGAGATAAGAATGTCTCATATCACAACTGGCTTGCATCCGAATCTCCAGCTTCATTTTTTGTCCAAGTGCACAACAATTGTAAAACAGCTATTAATCTGTCTAAACTAATTTCTGAAAAGGTTTAGGACAGAAATCTTGCTTTTTGTCTATGTGGTAGTTGAGCATTCTGGTCTCTTGCCAAAGCAATTGGCTTTGGAAAGAGAAAATCTACATCATTTTCACAATGCAAAGTTTAGAAGTCCATAACATGGCAACAATTAGATATCATCTTTGATCACTGTTTTTCTGGTTAATGATACCATAAAAATTATATTCATAAGAATAGCAGGTTTTTTTATAAAAATAGTTCTCATAATGCTTATAATTCAGTTACTCAATAGTATTTCCTGTTTTTTTTATAAAAATAGTTCTCATAATGCTCATAATTCAGTTAGTCAATAGTATTTCCTGTTTTTTTTATAAAAATAGTTCTCATAATGCTTATAATTCAGTTACTCAATAGTATTTCCTGTTTTTTTTTATAAAAATAGTTCTCATAATGCTTATAATTCAGTTACTCAATAGTATTTCCTGTTTTTTTTTTTTTTTTTAAACAAAAAACTGTAAAACTTAGCATTGCAAAAAAGTATCTTCTTTGCAGTGGCAATATTTTTTTTCACAACCTCCTCTAGTATACAGATAGCCTCTAGATTAACGTTTGTACTAGAGGTTGTGCAAAGGATCCATAGACTGAATTTTGTTTAAACATTGTTACAAAAGTGTCACATGATATGATAAACATACAAGCAAGATTTGCATAAAGTTTACATCAGTTTCTTACATCAATGGTTGCTGATAAATCAAATTAGTAGCCTGCCTGAAAGAAATCAGAACATGACTTTTAATTGCATTTATATCATTTTCACACTACGGGTAAAAAGAATAATTGTTGAAAATACAAATTTTGAATATATATTCTTAAACAATATCTCGGTAGGTACAGAGTTAAAAAGGATCTTTTCAAGTGCTAAAAACATGGTAGATTACTACCAACACAACCCCCAAAAGGGTTAATTATTTGTAAATTAACATGTTTATTTAATTAAATATTAGAATTATAACATTCCTTTGTTTAAAATATGTATTAATTTTCTTAATTAGTAAATTATTGTGTAAAATCTGAAAGTGTGATGCTGCTATACACTTCAACTACCAAGTTTCATGTTACATCCTTATCAGACAAAGTGGCTTCCCGCTGCAATGGCTAAGATTTTATTTTCTTTCTTTTCATAACGTTTCAGCAGCAAAGAAGGTTTAATTTTCAGATAAAAATAGCAAATATAATAAGAATGCAAGACATTCACATAATAATAAAGATAATAACATAAGGAAATTAACTGTCATGTCAATATGGTCATACTGGCCAGATGGCAAACCTGAGCACCTTTCTAATGCAAAACAGCTGAAATTCCATTAGAAGATATTTTGTACCTGAAGCCCAAGGGGATACAAAACACAGAGAATCAATATTAAATGATAGCTATCCTCTGTTGTTAAGCAGAAATTGTCACAGTGACAAATTGGTTATTATCATCAATTAGCAAGCACTTGCAAGTGCTCCTTCCTCCATTTCAGAGAGAAATAAAAATGAACATCTAGGTATCCTTTTATGCCACTAGTTAAAAATTTTAGAGTGTTCAGTGTATCATGCTCATTGGCAATGAGCATGGTGTGCTACAAAAAATCTGCTGTGCAGTACACTAGCAGAACTCACTATGTGCAACATAACTGTCACATGCATAGGAGAATATATATTTTCTTTCCAATTGCAAATAAAATTGTGTTTTGTTTTTTTTAAGTTTAATGCTTTTGGAAAATAAAAAGAAACATCATTTACCACATACGCATACCTGGTCAATGAAATTATACAAATAAATAAATAAAAATTAACACCTATGATTTGATGGGCAAGCATAGCAATAAAGTGACCCTCTTCAATGAGCACACAGACAAACTTTGGAAAATTTAGTTCCCAAAGTGTGTAGTATCATCATCAAATTTCCAGAATTTACAGATCATTCTTCTAAATTAAAAATTTATTAGGACACATTACTGCTACAACTGATTATTTTCATAATAATTGTACACATACCTCAGAAGTATACGATTTACCATCATTCTCTGTAAAAGTCTCTGCAGGTGGAAGATCAGGCAGCCTAACAGCAGCTTATAGAAGAAAGGAAATTTTAATTAAAAAAAGTGCATGTTCATCTTTGAAAGGAAAAACATTTTTAATTTAACACACACACACACACACACACACTTACAAAAAGTATTGGCACAAGTAATGAATAAGCACATTTTTTTTAAAGACAGAATGCAGTAACTCACAGGTATTAATGATAGTACAGAGGGTCAAGATGTCAACATGCACCAGCTGCTTTATCACACACAGTACATGAGTTTGTGTCCATAAGCACATTTACACTTTGCAGGCCAAAATTCCTGAAATAACTAATGAGCCCCCACCTACTCCCTCTGCCTGACTAACTACAGCCTGATTGAAGAGGACTTCAAGGATTCCTCTGTCCTCTTCAGAGAATTAGAGATGATGAAACTCACCTGGGGGCTCACATCTGGTGAGTATGGGCTTGGCACACCCAGGGTCCTGAGCTAGATATCATTATTCTTCCCTCTCTTGGTGATTCCTTTCTACTTCTGGCCCGCACACACACTCTCTCTCTCTCTCTCTCTCAGGGTAATTCAGAAATTTTTTTTTTTTTTGGCTGGTGTAGCATAAGCACCATATGGCTAATAATAATAATAATAACAGAGCTTCCTAACATTCTTAAGACTTTTATCTGGAACATTAGATGTAATGTCAAAAACACCTGATCCTGTCAAAGTTGAGCATCGACCAGAGAGTGATTTTAATTGTGGCAGATTTCTGAACAGTTAAGCATGATATCCAAAACATCATAGCCTAAGTTTCCAAATTATCACTCAAGAAGTCCTAAAATGTATAGAGGCAATTTTTGGTGTTCATACCATATGCATTGCATATGTTATGAACATGGCAGTACTTTTCCTCTAAATACAGCTCATCATGCTACAAAGCACCATTTTCAATGCTTTTTTTTTTTTTTTTTATGAAACCAACAAACATGAGAGGTATTACAACGATAGTACTTAGTACCATGCATAGGTTGAAGGTTGAGAAGATGAAAGAAAATATTTTTTGACATTACACATGAACTTCTGTAGATTGCAATTTTCAGAAAACACGTACGAAGGAAGGTTGTTCCATAAAACAGAAGTTGAATGAACAAATGAAGAAGAAGAAAAGTTGGTTCTGTGAGTTTGAAGTTGGTAAATGGATGATGACTGGTTGCGGCATGTTTGGACTGTTTTGGAAAAGAGAGCGGGAATAACAGAAGCCAATTCAGAAGAACAGTGCCCATAGAAGTATCTATAGAAAAGGCATGTAACAGAAAGAGAACATCTGTGAGACAAAGAATGGAGAGACTCTGTAAGAGATGTCTTTAATTAACCCAACTGCCCTCTTTTGAATGGAATCTAGAAACCTCAGAGAGGTTTTGGGGACACCACCCCAAATATCGGAAAAATATTCCGTGGTAGGGCAGATTTGCGATCTGTACAGAGTGAACAAGTTTGGAAGAAAAGTAACACCAAGAGCAAAAGGGAGAACCCACTTTTTTTTAAATGCAGAGGAAGCAATACAGTGGATTCCAGTTATTTGGGCCACCGGTTAATCAGGGTAGTCATTTATTTAGGGCAAATCTTAAAAAACCCAATCGAGAAAACAGCCAGGGTTTACTTCACTTAATTGGGACAACATGCCGTTTAATCGAGGCAGGAGATCGCAGCACTGGAGATTACCCTACGATTGTCTCTGACCGTATCACATAGTTTGGTTGAATTTCTGGAGATCGCAACCATAAAACAAAAAAAAAAACAATTAGCATTCACCTGTTTATTGGGCTTTTCTGTTAGTGCAATCTATCATAAATGGATAATAAACTCGATCTTACTGAATTTGTGATAATACCGAAAGCTGGAATTCTGTGGGTTATTATGGTGAAATGTGTTTACACTTCTACTCCGTTCTCACTTGCGCGTATCGTGTTACTTGAAATTTGTGTATGCTGTGTTCTTTGTGATTTATTGCTTATCTTTTTACGGTTTTAAATTTTAACCCTCCCCCACAAATGTCAGTGAACAGAAATGTCAACTAGTTAGTATGTACATATTACGGTACGTATTAATTATTCCGATTATCACGTATATTCTTCCGATTTTCAGATATCATTTAATTTTTTAATTGGTAAGGTAATAAAGGGTAAATTTGTGCTTAATATTTCTTTACTTTTATAGCCTGTAGATAATATTCTTCCTTTTCACTAATTAGAATTGCTGTTTAATAGAATTAAAATTCAATTTACAAACGTGATCACAATGATCGGCATTTACTACACATCGTATAGTGAACATTGCTTTACTATGGTGACTCCACCGTAACGTGATTTGATTGTACAGTGAACCAATTGTAAAGTGGGGGTCCATTGTGAACCTTCGGATAATTGGGGCAGCCACTTTTTTTTTTGTTGGCTTTCATACAAAGTCAACAAAAAACATGCCAAAATACTAACCTGAGAAGAAAATTGAAATTATTAATCAGACATACAGTTGGAAATCAATTTTGGATTTCTTTTTTAATAGTCAAATTAAATGCTTACTGAAAACTAAATGTTTATAGAAGTAGTAGAATTTAAATGTCCTAATCCTAGTTTTAAATCAGTTCCTAAATTGTTGTATTAGAAAAGATGGACTCATCGCACAAGTTTTTTTTTTTTTTCAAAAAGGCAATGAAACAGTGTCATTTCACCAGATATGCATATAAATAAATGCATAAAATACAATGCCTGCCAAACATTAAATAAAATTTCAAAGATTTTTCCTTGAATATTCTGTGCTTAAAATATGCAGTTAAAAGATACTGATAATTACCTGGCTCACTCAGTGTTTCCTCATCCTTATTTTTCTCAACTGGAGGTGGTGGGCCAATAACAGGGTCTAGGAAATATTCAGTATGCTTTGAAATAAAAAATGTTTATATTTATAATAATAATTAGTAAATTTATAGATAAAATTATCTTTGTGCCTTAGTACAATTAAAGTTCAAAAATAAGGTTTGAAACAATTAATGACACATCACTTCATAGGTATTTTGGATATACTAAAATGAGAAATTTATAATGCTACCCATATGCCGTATTTTACATCTGTCAATGGTTAACTTCAATTACCACTTGTCAGCCCAACTGCCTAAGTTTTAAAGATTTTTATGCAATAGCATAACCCTGATTACTGTCATACACATCATGCCAACTTAGACATTTTAAGCCTAAGCTTAATATCTAAGCACATGCTTCATCAGTATCATTAGTAAATACTGAAAATAACAATAGGCCCATAACAGAAGCATAGGATGTCTCTACTAATACCATGAGTCCAAAAAGAGCCATGCCCATTTATAAATACTCTGTCTTCTCCCACTTAACAATCATCACTTTACCCATAGCCCATTGATAAATAGTTCACCCCTATTGCCACACTGCTCCAATTTGTACAGCAGTCTTTCATGAGTGTTAAAAAAGTTTTCTGAAATCTAAATATATGATGACAAATTTTTTTTTTTGCGTCCAATTCCTTTATTTTAATGGAAGGTGTTGGGAATTTCGAGCTCTGTTGCAGGTCATCATGGAGCAAGTAAATACATGGACTGTAATAGTAATAGAGGCATGTGATGCAAGAAAGCAAGCGTATGAGCTTATGTAGCATCAGCAAAAAAAAAAAAAAAAAAAAAAATTTCATACAATCATTCCCTCTAAATGTTTGTCCAGTTCCTCCTTGAATTTATTTAAGCTATCAACTTCCACAATGACAGATGGAAGTTTTTTCCAGCAATTAACCACCCGGTGGCTAAAGGCAAATTTCTGCACATCTATTCTACTACTGTCTTTCCTCAATTCCCCCTTAGGTTCATAATCTGAGCAAGTGGAAGAATCCCATTAGAATTCAGCATGCTAAACCCATTCAAGGCCTTATAACCTCAATCAGATCACCTCGCAGGTGCCTAGTCTCCAGCCACTGTAATTTCCAGGACTTAAGCCTCTCTTGGTAAGAGGATCCCTTCATTCCCCTCACCAATCTTGTTGCTCTTCCCTATACACACTCAAGCAAATCTGCATTCTTCCTAAAATGAGGCTTCCAGACCTGTATGTAATACTCAAGGCATGGCCTGACTATTGCCTTATACAGAGGGACAATCACCTCCTTTTCCCTGCTAGCAAAATTCCTGTATATCATTGACAAAACCCCATGACCTGCTCTTGCAGCCTGTCTGCACTGCTCAGAAAACCATATCTAACTACACAATTACTCCCAGATCTTTTTCATTTTCTACCACCTTAACACATTCGCTGCCGATCACGCACCAGCGCGTGATGTCGCAGCAGTATTGAAGAGCCGATCACGCTCTGGGGTGGGATGTGGCATCATTACCCAGTAGCCAATCACCCGCGGGTGCAGGATTCATTAGACTTTTGTATGAAGTTGTCAACTTCAGTTGGCATTGTGTTTCTGCTGTGTATATTTGTTTCGGCGTCAAGTTAAGGGTGTAAACTATGTGTAGTTGTATGTGGTGTTGAATATTTTGTTATGTGACGTGCGGAAAAGCCTTGTAATATGAGTTGTGCAGATGACAGTTTAGCAGGCCAGTCGTGCCCAAAAAGAAGAAAAGTGCAATATAAAAAATCCCTTACAGATGAAGAAATTGCAAAGATGTTGGAGGATTTATCTGATGTATATCCCAGTGACGTCAGTTACGACGATGACGAAGATTTTATCCCTCCAAAGGACGATTCGGAAAGTGTAGATGAAGAAGATATTGTGGAAGAGGCTACACTTTCACTGCAGGATCCCAGTAAGTTGGAAAACGTCATAGATGACGCAACATCAATGAAACAGTTTCGTTTCACAAAATCCGAGTCTTTGCTGCAACCCGTGCCAGGTGATAATCCAATAGATTACTTTCGTAATTTATTTACCGACAATATCTTGGATGAAATAATTACACAAACAAATGTTTATGCTCATGAAATACTTCTTCCCCGAGAAAATAAAGAACATTCTCGAATAAATGCATGGAAGGACACCACTAGAGATGAAATACTGGTATTTTTAGGATTAATTTTACATATGGGAACCATTCGACTGAACCGCATACAAGATTGAAAACAGATAAGCTGTTCGGATTACATGTGTTCGCAGATAACATGAGCAGGAATCGTTTCTTATTATTACTGCGGGCCTTGCATTTTGCAAAAAATCCAGAAAAGAAAGAGGTATGTCCACAGGATCGCCTATATAAAATTCGAAAAATGGTGAATCTGTTCAATGCACGAATGTCGGAAATATATTATCCAGGACATGAGATTAGCTTAGATGAGTCTATGATTTTGTGGCGTGGAAGGCTTGTTTTTCGACAGTACATTCAAAACAAATGCCATAAGTACGGCATCAAGTTATATATGATCACAATGCCTACTGGCATGGTTATCAAATTTCAAGCGTATACCGGTATGTTGAATGATTCTGGTGGAAAAGGACATGCACAAAAAGTCACCATGAACTTACTTGATGGGATGTTAGATGTTGGGTATAGCATATTTATGGACAATTATTACAATAGCTATGAACTCGCTAAGTGTCTCGCTGACAGACAAACCCATTGTACTGGGACAATCAGAAGTAATAGGAAAACATTTCCGAAAGAGGTTCGAGAAAAAAAGCTGAAGAAAGGGGAAACATTATCAAGTTGTGCCCGTGGTGTAATGATTGCTAAGTGGAAGGACAGAAGAGATGTCAGTTACATATCTACAGAATACCAAAATGATATGGTGGAAATGCAGAACAAACGAGGCGAACTGAAGTCAAGCCATTGCCTACAATTGAGTATAATAGGTTTATGTCAGGCATTGACAAGCAAGATCAAATGCTTGCCTATTATCCTTGCGAAAGGAAAACCATTAGGTGGCCTACAAAAATATTTATGCATATTTTGCAACTAATAATGATCAATGCATACCATATCTATAATAAATATTCACATAACAAGGTGCAACTTTATGACTTCTGTTTATCAGTGATCAGATCTTTATTGAAACAGCCATCTGATCTCCCTCTTACTGTGCATGATGTACCTGAACTGGAACATGTGCTCAAACCACGGGAAGAAAGAAAAGGTGGAAAGATATTGAGGAAGCAATGCAAACGTTGCTATTCTGAAGGGAAACGTAAGGATACAATCTATATCTGCAGTTTGTGAAGGATCACCCAGCTATTGCTTAGATTGTGCGAAAATTATTCATAAGTAACATTCTTACACATAGTATTTATAATCTGTAGTGGTTCAGTATGAAATAAAACGTATTTCTTAATGTTACCATGTTTTTTGTTTTATTATTTACAAACTACATTATTATGTTTTTGTGTCATGCGCCAGCGCGTGATTCGGCATTTAAAGCCAAATTTGACCTCCAGTGCCTATCACGCGCTGGCGCGTGAATCTCCAAATCTTTTGGAAACTGTTTATACGACACTTAAATATTGATATCGTATACCGAACAATCCCTTATTACCAATTTTCAAACTTTTTCGTTATGGAAACACAGTCGGCTTCTGGCGATAGTCTCCACCTTCTGTGCCGGGCTATTGACGATAGCATGCTGCCTCATGACCGGCTGCGAACGTGTTAAGTGTAGTACCACACAGTTGGTACTGTGTGGTACACAGTAATTCCTCTGGGGTTACTTCTATCCATATGCAGTACTTTGCATTTGTCAATGTTAAACTTCTGTTGCCACTTCTCAGCCCATCTGCCAAAAACTTTCTAGATCCTGTTGCAGTAGCACACTGCCATTACTGTCATTAACAACTCTGTGTTGGCATAACTAAGAATAAGAACAGTTGCATGTATGTATACCTACAGGTACACTAATGCTAGGAGCATAGTAAATAAATTTGATGTACTGATTAAGCCATCAAATTCAGACACTGTAGAAATATCAGAGATATAGTGTCACTCACACATGTAAGGCATGAAGAATTTAGATGTGAGGGAGATCGGTGTGTACAGAAAGGGCATACAGGAATGGGGGGCTTGTGCTCTTAGTTAAGAAGCCCCCACTCACACCTTGCTAGTGCAGTTGCATATCCAGGTATTATCATAAGGGGGTGCTCTTAGTTAAGAAGCCCCCCCTCGAACCTTGCTAGTGCAGTGTCATATCCAGGTATCATCATAAGGGGGAGCATGGTGGCCACGTGTTTGAATTTTTTTTTTTTTTTTTTTGGATAGACCTAGGAACACTTATACACGCACATGTTTTATTGATTGTTATCTTTATTTGAATATTAGGAAAGCATGTGAATAATAATATTAATCACAAAAAATGGCAATTTCGAAACATCTGGCAATAGAACACACGGAACAAACAAGTTTATGAAATACACATAAGAAAATTATAAAAGGAAAATAATAGAAGTATGTGAAGAGGCAGATTTACAGTGAAGCTTAAGCTTCAGTTTCTGGGTGCCCCTCACTTGCACAGGCCCCTTCAAGGCCCTGGTAGGGCCCCTATCAACAACCTCCAGTATCAATCTCCTATCAATATGTTTTTGTAAGATTTGAAAAAGTGAGAGATAATAAGAAAGAGTATGATAAGAATGAAGAGAATAAAGAGAATCAATGGCTTTCTGAGAGGTAAGTATTGTGTAACAAACCTGATTAATTAATTACTATGAGGAAAAAACCAAGCATTTAGATGTTGGAAGCAATTCTGATAGTGTATATCTATACTTCTGTGAAGCTTTGATTTGGTTCCCCGTGAAAAGCAACGGTACAAACTGGAGCATACTGGGATTACTGAGAAGATCTTCCAACAGATTGGGCTGGCTAAGCAAAATGAGACAGAATATGGTAAGTAAGTAAGTAAGTAATGAGTATTCTATAGAGATTACTAATTTAGCAAAGACCAGGCTATGCTGCCCTAGAAAGGCTTAGATCGTTTACACATGTGGTGTGAATGAGATGGAAACAGAAGTTTAATTCTGATAAATTTAAAGTTTTGAATCTGGGGAAGTGAAATATGAATGTGACCTACAGATTAGAAAATACAGAATTAAAGATGATTCAGGGTGAAAAAAGATTAGGGAGTTGCAATACCAAGGAAATATGAAGTTTTCCTTGCATCTGGTGACTAGCATAAAGTAAACATTAACTATATTCAGATCTGGAGGCATCATCCAAAAAAAAAAAAAAAAACTTCTACAGGGGGTCTGAAGAAGGGTAACTAGTTTGGTTAGGAATGCTAAGGGTTGTCTCTAGGGGCACATTAGAAGAATATGGGCTGCAGGGCCAGGGGATCAGGCACCTCAGTAATGACCTGATTAAAGGATTTGAAGATCCTCAAAAAATAAGCAAAATGAATGAGAGTGGTACCTTTACATTGCCAAGTGAAATAAGAACAAGGGGACATAACTATAAAATTTTGGGTAAATAGTCTGATAATGTTCAGATTGTTTGTTCTTAGAACAAAGCAAATTGTGTCTGACTCAGGTGTTTTTTTTTTTTTTTTTTTTTTTGTGATGCAGAATAAGTTCACTTCCTTGCATTGTTTGCCCTGATTAATGCTAATACTAATTCTGAGAGGTAAGTTTTTAATGTGCTTTTATTTTCTTCAGCATTTCAGAAATTGGGTATTGAGCAGACTGCACACAGACAGACAGGAGGATAGAATTTTTTTTTTTTTTTAAATCTGCATATTTAAAAATATGGATGGAATAATTTGAAGGGAAGTTTACAAATATATGTTTGTTGATCAGAATGTCATATTATCAAGAACAATAAAACTAAATATTTTATCTTGGAAGTAAAATGGTAAAGTTGGAATCAAAGGGTCCAGGAGCTGAAAATTGTATGATGCTGATGTAGGTCGTGTTATAACTTATTTTATTATTATTATGGCAAAAAAACAAAATCACTTTTTTTTTTTTTTTTTTTTTAATCATAAAGATTTTTACTTAATTCAACAAAACAATATACCTCCTCTTAGATATAAGTAAATAACTGAAAATTATTTGCCTAAGACATTAATAGAAATCTCATGTGCATATGTTTACTTTTCTGCTATGTTTTTATACAACATAAAATAAAATTTTACTGGTTAATAAACTTTATTTCAAGTTGTTTTGAAAATCATGCTTATCAGTAAAACATTAGAGCTACTTACCTGGATACATAAAATTTTAGGCAATACTGCAAAGTTGCTTTGCAATATATGTCATTAAAACAACACATAGGTGCCTAGTCTCCAGATGCTGCAAATTGCAGCATCTGGTGACTAGGCACCTTCAAGGTGATCTGATTGAGGTGTGTAAAGCATGGCTTGAGCAAGCTCAATGGTGATGGGATTCTACCTCTTGCTAATATTACTCACCTGAGGGGACATAAATTCAAACTGAGGAAAGACAATTGTAGAACAGATGTGCAAAAATTTGCCTTTAGTCAGCGGGTGGTTGATAGTCAGGACAAACTTCCATCTGTCGTTGTGGAGGTGGACAACTTAAATAAGTTCAAGGCAGAACTAGACAAGCATTTGGGGTGAATGGATGAGTGAATTAGGAAGGGTTTTTTTTTTTTTTTTTTTTTTTCTAGTTGATGATATATAAGCTTGCTTTCTTGCACTATATGTTTACTAATGTCAATGCTTATTAACTCACGTATATTCGATACTCTTTGTGACTGACAAGAATAAATCTTAAGTGATGCTGTGTAACAGAGACAATAACCATTACTGATTCTGAAGAAAGAATTAAATTTTCTAATTTAAAGTCTAATTAAACTCCTGGAACAACTGGCTCCAAGCAATTATATTTAGGGAAACAAAATATTGACTTGGGAATTATAATTAGACCTGCATTCTACACTGCAATAGATCCGCATTATTATGCTTTGGTATCTTTATTTCCTTTCCGCATATCTTATTTTAAAAAAAAATAATTGAATGCAAATTAATTATCTGCAGCCAAACTTTCTGTGAATATATATTGCTGAAAACCTGTTATCTTCAGAGTGATGGTAGGGAATCATACAATCCTCATTCAGCCTTACTGTTTATAATTCTGCCCCTCCATGCTCTTCAAAAAACATTTGATACCATCCATCAGATCCAACTCTTTGGGTTCCCTAGTGGCAGATTTTGTGATATGCTTTGCAAATGACTATAGACAATACAATAATAGATGTAAATTACATTTTTTTTTATTGAGAAAAAAATGGTTGAAATAGAAAAAAATTATTGGTAAAATCTTAAAATGCACATCTAAAATTATTTTAAATGAAAAGAAACATTTTCAATGTGCATCAACCACACTTGTGCTATGAATAAGATAAGAATTTAAAGCCTTCGGCAGGGATGGAATTCTCCCACATCCAGAATGAAATGGCATAATAGTATACAAAAACATTAACGCAAAAGGATCACAAGAATAATAGAATTTATCTGTGTTTAAAACCCGGATAACTCTTGTGGTTTTTACTATCCTGAAAATGGCTTTTGTGATCTCTAATTTCTTTATTAACTAACTACAGGCAACTCTTGAACATTTGATTTGTGAACATTCACTATAATGAACATCATACTCATTCAAAATTTCTTAAAGTCACCAATAGATAGAGTTCCTTATCAAACGAAATGGCAAACGTATAGTGAACATAATTGTAAGATTTAAATAAATAAACTTTTAAAAAATATATTTATTACAATAATTATCAGGAAATTGTTGAACTGGGCAATAAAATGGACCTTGATGTGACTGACATGAGAGAGCTTTTGGACTTGCATTTTGAGGAATTAACAACCAATGAAATAATTGAAATAGAGACACATCTAATTTCTGAAGTAACAGAAGAACCTGACATTCCACAGCTTCCCAGAACATTTACAAGGCAGAATTTTAAATCAATTTCTGAGAGGTTGGCAATCATTGAAGAAGAAGACACAAATATGGAAAGAATTTCAAAAGTGAAAAGAGGCGTTTATGACTGTCTAGCATGCTACAGTGAGATTTTTGAAGGAAAAAAAAAAAAAGAATCTAACTGTGCCATCTTTTTTAAAAACATATTTTAAAAAAGTGGAAAACCCAGCTGTTTCTTCATTATCAGATGCTCTTCCATCTGCTTCATCTGCACATAGTGTCACTTATATGTGGAAAATATTGAACTCTGATGAAGATATTGATGAATAAAAGTTGAATACATATATTATGTTAGTACCATTTTATTTATTTCTATTTTGTAACTCTATTTTTTTAATTAAAACTAACAAGTACAAAACTAACAAGTACAAGCAGAGGCAACCCTCATCCTCGAGTCTGAGGACGAGGGTTGGCTGTGCGGACGTGCCTTTCTGCCGCTCTTGGAACAGAGAAGTTTTTTCTGATTTATTTTCTGCTTTATTAGTTTAAATTGACATATTAACTTATTTTCTAGAGTAGCTTTATATTCCTATTTACGGTACTTAAGTTTAAAGTAATTTAGATAGAGATTTTGTAGGTATTACTTAGTATCGGAAAGTATCAAATCCACGTGTTTACCGATTGTAAATAGCCGCCATTGCTACGCGAAAATTAATCAGTAAAATCTATTAATCTTGTCGAACTTCATTGGCAATTAAATTGTACTTTTAACTATACATATAACCACTTAGGTTACGCAATATAAATAATTAGCAAAAATAAATAATTAATACATAACTTGATAAGGAAGTTATATAAAGGGATTTCGTAGATAACACTCGTTACTGAAACAAATATTTTGTAGATAACACTCATAGATTTCGTGGATAACACTCGTTACAGAAATATAAATATAGCGTTATAACCGTGTTGGGTTACAAGTTTAGGATTTAATTTTGTACTGAAATTGAAATTTTTATTGAAAGTAAATCGAAATCATGACTCAAACCAGAGCAGCAAAGCAAAAGGCTCAAGCTAATGGGAATGCTGTGGCTCAGAGAAGAACTGAGGGGGCCAGTTGCCCTCTGAATCACAGCCTTTTAAGATGCACTATTTGCTTGATGTTTGCGGAGCAGTCAGGTATGGGACATGATACTGCCATGGGGGATGTCTTTGTATGTGCGCGATGCAAGGAGTGTAAGGAAATCAGGCGTCAACTCAGCATTGTTATGGGCCTATATGAGAGCTTGAAGGACAGGGTGGATGACCTCGAAGGATTACAAGTGAGGGGCCCATCAAGCTCTCAGCTGCCCACACCAATGCCAGAGCTTGCACATGGTCATCGTGCAACACAGCGGCAGCCCCCAAGGCAGAATGCGCTGGTCCCAAAGGAACTAGTAGTTGTTGGCGACTCTATTGTCAGGGAAATGCGAAACATGCTTTGTAAAAAGGATAGGTGGAACAGGACCAGGGTATGTCTGCCAGGGGCAAAGGTTGATGACGTTGTAGAGCGGATATCATCTTTTAAGGGCACAAAAGGTGATATAGTTGTACACGTTGGCACTAATGATATTAAGAGTAGGAGACCGGCGGAATTACTTAATAAGTACAGATCATGGATGAAAAAAAGCGGTGAATTAGGGTTGAATTTGAAAGTGTCTGCAATTCTGCCCAGACACGATAGGAGAGAGTATATGATGAGAGCCCTGTCGATCAATTCGGCACTGGAAAGATTGTGCAGGACTCAAGGGGTAGAATTTTTTTCAGCCTGGTCTGTACTTGTTAACAGGAGAGACTGCTTCTACAGGGATGGGATGCACTTAAATAGAAAGGTTGCAAGAATGTTTGCTGATGCTATCGAGGCAGTGTTAGGAGGGCCAGAAAACTGCTAGATTGGGGGGATACAAGGACTATAGATTAACAGTAGCCACTGGCAGAGGAGAAAGTGATTCTTGCACTGCTTCTATTGGAATGAGCAGCAGCCTGGAAAATAAGATGCAGGATATTTCAGAGACTGCTGGGAATCATTGGGGTACAAATAAACACATGGGTTGTGTTAGGGTGGCTAAGAGGAAGAGCATGTGCATGTATACTTGCATGTACACCAATGCTAGGAGTCTAGTAAATAAATTTGATGAATTTGAGGTATTGCTCAAAACATCAAAGGCAGATATTGTTGGGATTTCAGAGACGTGGTGTCACACAGATATAAGGAATGCAGAACTGGAATTTGGGGAGTACAATGTCTACAGAAAGGATAGACAGGATAGGAAGGGAGGAGGGGTTATGCTATTAGTTAGGAAACACATAAAATCCAAGGAAGTGAAGCCAGTCAACATCGCTGGACAGTGCAGTGTCGAGTCAGTTTGGTGTGACATAAGCATTGGGAGATCAAAATTGAGAGTAGGAGTGTGCTATAGGCCTAATGACTCTGATGAGTATAATAAGAAACTGTACAGAGAAATAGAGTGGGCCAGTAAATCAGAGAGTCTTATTATGGGGGATTTTAATTTCCCAGATATTGACTGGAATTTGGGGGCTGGTCACTCACACACAAGCAAGGCTTTTGTGGATTTATTGGATGATTGTTTTCTACATCAGCATGTTCGGGAGGCAACTAGAGGGAGTAATACTCTTGATTTGATTATCAGTAGTGATTCTTCATGCATTAAGAATCTGCAGATAAATGAACCACTAGGTGGCAGTGATCACAGTGTTCTGCAGTGGGATTTACTCAAAGAGGTAACTACCATTAGGGGTAAAGGGAAGGGGTATTGCTTTCGTAAAGGCGACTACGGTGGACTGAGACAGTATTTAAATTCTATACAGTGGGATCAACTGATGATGTTACCAACAGCAAATGCAAAATGGGAAGTATTCAAAGAACTTATCTTGGAAGCTACTAGGCTTTACATACCAACTAAGAAATATTGTTCAAGGTTTAGGCCTAAATGGATGTCAGATGAACTAATGAGGCATATGGCAGAGAAGAAAAATGCATGGGATACATACAAATTAACACGTGACACAGAAGCCTATGATAGATACAAGTTGATCTGTAACCAAGTTACAAAGGAGGTTAGGCAGGCGAAGGCAGATTACGAGAAATCCTTGGCAAAGGATGCGAAGAAAAACAGCAAAGAGTTCTTTACTTATGTAAACTCTAGAAGGAAGGGGATGAATCAGATTGGTCCACCTGATATCGATGGGTCAACTGTTGATGATCCTGCTCAGGTAACTAACAAACTAAATGAATATTTTGCATCGACATTCACACATGAGGAGTTATTCAGTGAGGGCAATGCCAGAGGTGTATTCAACTCTGGCAGTAAGCTAGAGAATCTTGTAATTACTGAGAGTAAAGTGGAGGAGAAATTGTTGACGATAAACACAAGAAAGGCACCTGGGGTGGATGGAATCTATCCAGTTATATTAAAGGAGGCAGCATTGGAAGTAAGCAAACCCTTAGCCATAATTATGAGAGCTTCCTTGGACTCAGGGGAGGTACCCATGGACTGGAGATGTGCAAATGTGACCCCAATTCACAAAGGAGGATCAAAGGCTGACACAAGTAATTATAGACCTGTGAGTTTAACTTCTGTTCCCGGAAAATTAATGGAGGCACTGGTTAAAGAAGCACTGCAGGATCATCTAGACAAGACTTCAGTTATAGCTCAGACACAGCATGGTTTTGTTAAGGGGAAGTCTTGCCTGACCAATTTGATTGGATACTATGATGCAGTCACAAAAGAACTGGATGCAGGGAATAACTTTGATATTATATACTTGGATCTTAGAAAGGCTTTTGATACTGTTGCACATGGAAGACTGCTGCACAAATTGGAGCAGTGTGGCATTGGAGGCAAATTGCTGCTATGGATAAAGGGGTGGTTGAGGGGGAGAAGACAGAGAGTGGTAATCAATGGACACTGCTCATCGTGGACTAATGTTATTAGTGGAGTCCCTCAGGGTTCAGTATTGGGTCCTTCATTGTTTTCTGTATTTATAAATGATATTGATGATGGTATATCAAGCTTAATATCCAAGTTTACAGACGATACAAAGGTTGGCAGGGTTGTCAAGGACACTACTGACACTATGCTGCTGCAACAGGGTCTGGAAAGGTTCAGCAGATGGGCTGAGAGGTGGCAAATGAAGTTTAACATTGACAAATGTAAAGTACTACATATGGGAAACAGCAACCCCTGAGCAACGTGTCAACTCTGTGGTACTACACTGACAGTGGTAGAGAATGAAAGGGACCTGGGGGTGGTTGTGCAGGCAGATATGAAGTTCTCTGAGCAGTGCAGACGGGCTGCAAGAGTAGCTCATGGTGTATTGTCAATGATATATAGGAATTTTTCTAGCAGGGATAAGGAGGTGATTATTCCCTTGTATAAGGCAATGGTCAGGCCACACCTAGAGTACTGTATACAGGCCTGGAGACCTCATTTCAAGAAGGATGTAGAGCTGCTGGAACGAGTACAGAGAAGGGCAACAGGATTAGTGAATGGAACAAAGGGGTACTCTTACGAAGAAAGGCTTAAGTTTTGCGAATTACAGTGTCTGGAGACTAGGCAGCAGCGAGGTGATCTGATAGAGGTGTACAAAGCCTTGAATGGTTTGAGCATGCTCAATGCTGATGGGATTCTTCCTCTTGCTCAGAATAATCACCTGAGAGGGCATAAATTCAAATTGAGGAAAGACAGATGTAGGATAGATGTGCGGAAATTTGCCTTTAGCCAGCGGGTGATTGGTAGGTGGAACAGATTTCCATCCCTTGTCGTGGAAGTTGATAGCCTAAATAAGTTTAAGGCTCGGCGGGACAGGTATTTCGAACGAACAGAGGGGTGAGGTGGAAGTGGTTATTTTTTATTTATTTATTTTACTTTAATTTTTTTGGCTGATGCTGCATAAGCTTGCTTTCTTGCATCAAATGCTTCTACTAATGCAAATGCTAATATCTTGTTTTTTTATTTATTTTATTTTACGTTATGTATCATATACGATAAAGCATAACACATATATACATTATAATAAAACATATTGTATAGACCATTCGATGTTTAGTACCTGGTTTTAATGCTTTAAAATGACTGCTAATTTATATGATACGTATCGTAAAAGCTCAGGAATGCAAGATACACATATTGAACAAAACATATAATGAATAACGTCTTGGAACAGAACCTGTTCGTAAACCAAGAGTTCCCTGTATATATACTACATGTGACTTTTGCCAAATATCTTCATTCTGGCAGGCAGGAAGTTTTCTTTTTCTGGTGTATTCAACCTTAAAATAACAATTAATGTGATTTCATACTTAATTAGAGCTAATTTTTGTGCTAAACGTTAATTATAGCTAGATGCCATGAATTGCTACTCCCCCACACCAGATAAACTGCCACTGATGTCGTGTCTATTGTGATTCACCTGGAATTCGTGCACATTATTGCATATCTGAGGTTTTCAATCACAACTGGCTCTCTCTCTCTCTCTCTCTCTCTCTCTCTCTCTCTCTCTCTCTCTCTCTCTCTCTCTCTCACATTGTTCAGAAAGCAAAGGGAAACAGAGAAGTTACATATTGATTTGCATTGTACAGTGATAAATAATTAGATAGTATGAATCAGAGCTGTACTAGTCAATATGTTCTACGTTGATAATAATATTAGTAAAAATAATAAGAGGAGTATACAAAATTAAAACGGAAAAAACGAAAAAAATCGACAACTTACCGGTACATTAGAGTAAAATATAAATAATTTAAAAAAAATCAATTTAACACAATTCAAATCAATTTAAAACAATTAAAAATCAAATTAACGCAATTAAAAGAATCTAACGAAAATATTCAAAACGATTTTCCTCAGGAACGAAAATCGTTTTGAATATTTTCGTTAGATTCTTTTAATTGCGTTAATTTGATTTTTAATTGTTTTAAATTGATTTGAATTGTGTTAAATTGATTTTTTTTCAATTATTTATATTTTACTCTAATGTACCGGTAAGTTGTCGATTTTTTCGTTTTTTCCGTTTTAATTTCTGGAGGGTATCATACGGAAGTGTTCTACGCACTATATTGAGGTATACTCCTCTTATTATTTTTACTAATAGTGATAAATAATTAGAGATAATCTCTGTCAAAAGTTGTTGCAGCCCACTAACAGGTCACTCTAGCCGACAATATCAATATAATCTGCAGAGTGACTATCTGGTGTCCACTTTATCTTTTCTGTGCAGCAATAGAATACGATTTGCTTTTGTCTGTTGTTTGAAAAATAATCACTGTTAACAAAGTTTATTACTGTGTTTTACACAGTAGGAAAATATGAAAGCTAAAAAGAGAGAGAGAGAGAGAGAGAGATAGAAATAATAAAAATAAATTTAAAAAATAACGTAGTTTAATCAATGAACTTATAAGCTTTGTTCATTCAGAGTAGATGTCTATACAGAAGAACAATCTTTAAAGAAAATTAAAATAATCATCCCCATGTAATAAAAATTCATAACTTACATCAAATATAGTCAGTATAAAAATGCAGGAAGCAGTGGCAAAATTAATATACTTGTTGTGTTTGCCATGTGTGGGGGGTTCAGTAGGTGGTAGTGGCTGATTTGGTATGGTTGTTAAAGATCATGGTGGGGGAAGACACATCCTGCAATCTGAATGGAATTAATCCAGAATTTATAGTTTCTCCACTCGCATGAGGGTATTACTGCATTGTTGATCATATTTCTACATAAAACTTACAATTTTTATAAACTGGAAAAGATAAGAACAACTTGTGGTAGTGAATACAAAAAAATACTTTGTTGTACTTATGAATTCATGTGTTATTCCAGATTTTATGGAGAAAATTATACTCTCAAATTAGAGAAAAGTTGTGGTTAACATTGGAAGTGGACAAAAGAAATATTTTAAATATCTTTTTGCAAAATAAAGAAATTCAAAAGAAAGAAATTTTTTGAATTTCATTATTAATAAATGAAAAGAAAAGGACAAAACTCACAGGTAGAGGTCTGTGAAACATTTCACAGATGCCCACCAAATAATTCTAAACATTATTGAGCTATCACAGTCTTATCCATAGAATTACTGATGTTGTTGTTGGTATTGGATTTAACAACACAAGGGCTACTAAGGCCAAATTGTGTCTGTTCATTGTTTATTCACAAGAAGCATAATGTTAGAGATGTAGTAGTAGTGGCATGTGATGCAAGAAAACAAGTGTATGAGCTTATGCAGCATCAGCCAAAAAAAAAGAAAAAAATTATAAAACAATTCCCTCTAAATGTTTGTCCAGTTCCTCCTTAAATTTATTTAACCTATCAACTTCCACAATGACAGATGGAAGTTTGTTCCAGCAATTAACCACCAGCTGGCTAAAGGCAAATTTCCGCACATCTATTCTACATCTGTCTTTCCTTAATTTGAATTTATGGCCCCTTAGGTTCGTAATCTGAACAAGTGGAAGAATCCCATCAGAATTCAGCATGCTCAACATATTCAAGGCCTTATACACCTAAATCACATCACCTCGCAAGTGTCTAGTCTCTAGTCACTGCAATTTGCAGAACTTAAGCCTCTCTTGGTAAGAGGATCCCTTCATTCCCCTCACCAATCTTGTTGCCCTTCTCTGTACACGCTTCAGCAAATCTACATCCTTCCTAAAATGAGGCCTCCAGAACTGTACGCAGTACTCAAGGCATGGCCTGACCATTGCCTTATAAAGAGGGACAATCACCTCCTTTTCTCTGCTAGTAAAATTGCTGTATATCATTGACAAAACCCATGACCTGCCCTGGCAACCTGTCTGAATTGCACAGAAAACTTCATATCTGACTGCACAATTACTCCCAGGTCTTTTAAATTTTCTACCACCTTAAGTGTAGTACCACAGAGTTGGTACATTTCTCTGGGGTTACTTCTACCCATATTCAGTACTTTGTATTTGTCAATGTTAAACTCCAGTTGCCACTTCTCAGCCCATCTGCCCAAATTTTCTAGATCCTGTTGCAGTAGCACACTGCCATTACTGTCATTAACAACCCTGCCAACCTTTATATAATTTGCAAACTTCGACACTAAGCCTGATATACCTTCATCAATATCATTGATAAATATACAAAACAACAGTGGACCCAACACCGAACCCTGTGGGACTCCACTAATAACATTAGTCCATGAAGAGCAGCACCCATTGATTACCACCCTCTGTCTTTTCCCACTTAACCATCCTTTTATCCATTGTAGCAACTTACCCTTAATACCATTCTGCTCCAATTTGTACAGTAGTCTTCCATGCACAACAGTGTCAAAAGCTTTCCTGAAATCCAAGTATATGATATTAAAATTATTTTTTGCATCCAGTTCCTTTGTAACCACATCATAATATCCAATCAGATTTGTCAGACAAGACTTTCCCTTAACAAACCCATGCTGTATCTGAATTATTGCTGCAGTCTCGTCTAGATGATCCTGCAATGCATCTTTAACCAGTGACTCCATTATTTTACCCAGAATAGTAGTTAAACTAACTGGTCTGTAATTACTCATGTCACCCTTCATTATTGTTGTTGTTATTTGGTTTTTAGGAGCATTAGCAACTAAGGCCATACTGCTCTGGGGATATGCGGGTCATTCCCTGACTTTTCTGAATCCTCCGTATTTGGCGGCTCACGGGCTCGAATCCCAGTCTAATCAAGAAGCATGTGCTAAGCACTGCTGCTCCTGCCCACCTGGCTACAGAGGCATCGTCACCCTTCAATCCCCCTTTGTGAATTGAGGATACATTTGCACATCTCCAGTCTGTGGGGACCTTCCCTGAGTCCAAATATGCCCTCATAATTATGGCTAAGGGTTTTGCTTACTTCCTTTGCCACCTTCTTTAATATAACTGGATAGATCCCATCCACCCCAGGTTCCTTTCTTATGTTTAACTTTCTCCTCCACTTTGCTCTCAGTTATTACAAAATCATTAAGCTCCCTGCTACAATTTGATAACCTTCTGGAATTTTCAAATCTTAATAATTCCTCATGTGTGAATTATTATATATTGTTCTGTACAAGCCAATATGTTTTAAATAAAATAAAAGTTCTTCAACATTTGCTTCATTTCCTAAGAAATTAGATAAATCAGGTGATATATTCAACGTGGAGAGAGACTGAAAAGTGTTTGACCGGATGGTTGAATGTAAGGGACAATAAAAAAAGAAAATGACAGAGTGTAAGTTGCATCTGACCGGATGAGCACTGAGGTGGGTTTTCTGCCAATAATAGGAAGAGATGAGTATGATGAGTGTGTCCAATTCATAGAATTACTGAAAAGTAATATTAATGAATGTTATGTAGGCTTATATGTTTCTCAGGTGTACACAAGAGAGGGTATATTTATCATTATTATTTTTTATTTATTTATTTATTTTCAATACATTTGTAAAACAAGTTCCATGTGTTATTTTACATTATTTAGTAACAAGGCCAACACATGGAACTTGTAAAACAAGTTCCATGTGTTATTTTACATTTTTTAGTAACAAGGCCTTCCACATTTCACTGAAAATGCTTTTTCATCCTGTCATCTAGTAAATCCTGATTCATCCAGCATATCAGTTTCTATAAAAGCTCTCTCTCTCTCTCTCTCTCTCTCTCTCTCTCTCTCAACAACATTTCAAAATTTATTCTTCATTCATTGCCAACAATGTTATAGATTGTATACTATTTTTTTTTAAATAATATATATAAATTTTGAATTATAATGGTAAGTTTTTCATATATTATTAAATATAATTGATGTATGAAGTGCAGGAAGCAAATGCAGGCACATCTACACAAATTTCTAGGGTTAGATGCATTTAGTGATGTATGATAGGTACTTACTAAGTAAGATATGCTGGTTTTCTAATTAAAAAAAAAAAAAGATATTTTCCTCCTGCACTTCTTGCATAAACTACAGCTTGTTGGTACAGTAGGAAATGTGATGAAACAGTTTCTTTCAGATTCCAGTAAAGCTGGAAAAAGAATATATTGTAGCATTTCGTGGCTCTCTGAGGGGTCACCCTGCTTAAAGAACCAGACACTGCAACCCAACAGTCAGTCACTCCAGTGTGAATGCAATATATGTGTGAAGAAAATTACTTACAACCAGGCTTTAATGGTGCAGGTCTGCCTAAGCCACTAAAAGGTATATCTCCTCCTTGAAGGATTTGTCGATATAATGCTTTTTGTTGCACAGGATCTAACTGATGCTTCTGATTTGATTTTCGGATTAATGTTGAATCTGAATCATAGCCGTCAGTCTGCTCACTATAAAAGAATATAAATGGTATTTTTCATTTACCTTATGATTATATTATCATAAATTAACTTAAAGTCAGGGAGAAATTTGCATATATTGGACAAACGTACATATACCAGGGCACCCCTCCACAAAATATCCATACATTATTAGACAATATACTGAAATGGATCTATGCAAAATTTTCAAATAATGATGCCTAAACACTAATTTGAGCCACTTTTTTTTTTTTTTTTTTTTTTTATAAATATAATTTCATTCCTGTGATCACGACATACGGTCGAAAAGCGTTGTCACTTCAGGAAGGAAAATCGTTTTGAATATTTTTGTTAGATTCTTTTTAATATTTTTAATTGTGTTAAATTGATTTTAATTGTGTTTAATTGGTTTTTAATTATTTTTGACTCTAATGTAAGTTTTTCGATTTTTTCGTTTTAATTTCTGGAGAGTACCATACAGAAATGTTCTACGTACTATATTAAGATAAACTCCTCTTATTATTTTACAAATTGTGTTGCAGTGTATCATACCTGGTTTAGTTAATATGATACATTGCAATCTGCCAGTTGTTTGTATAGGTCCAAAGTTTGGTTCTCATTGGAGATGGGAGGAACTTCTAGTCCTCTTCAATTGAAGCTGTAGTTCGCTGATCTCAGGTGGAGGGAGTAGGGCCCTCATGGTGGTACTCTACTCCTCAGAATAGCTTCTGCCCATGAGCAATTCTGGATTTTTTCAACCCACATAACATGCAAATCCACCAGTACACACACACACACACACACACACACACACACACACACACTAAAAGTGGATCATTAAGTGCTGAATCATATGGTTAAAATGAGCTAATTTTGTTGAGAGACTCAATTGGAAGGGAGACCATGAACATTTTATGTAAATAAAAAAGAAGACATGAAAAATAACCAGAGTGTGTCTACTTGTCACAAAGGTTAAGGTTTTAAGGGAACTAAAGTGTGTTTATGATTATACACATGGGTACTAATGATTTAAAGCATAAGTTAACTGGGGATTTGGTTTTGGAGTATAAGGTCATGTTGCAGAAATGAACTTAGTACTTAGTACCGTGCATGGGTTGGAGGTTGAAAGAAGATATTTGTTGACATTAGACTTGAACCTCTGTAGACTGTAATTTTCAGGAAATACGTATTTTCATACGTATAAATTTATTTTCATACGTATAAATACGTATGAAAGTAAATATGAAGCCCTTATCATAAAATGGTTTCGGCATCAATCTAAATTACCCTACAACCTCTCCCCGGTCTGGAATCTCACGCACCTGAGATTCCCACATACATCAAAGAGCATCACGGGAACTTAGAGTTCTTTTAAAATACATGCGCTCTCTCTTTCTTCACTATTACCAACTGAAGACGTTAATAACGAAAGCCTATCGTTACGGCTATTGGTCTCTTGATTATACTCTCAGAGTCCCAATTATTTTCAACTTTAATTCATGACAACCAAGGATGAAGATGTGCACTTCTATTTCCTTGAGCATATTTTAACTCCATTTCAAAAATTTAAGCCCATCCACATTAAATCCAATTTTTAGTCTATTCCACCTTATTCAGTCTAAGCCAAACTGCAGATTATATTAAGGTAAGTACTGAAAATTAAGCTATTGCTACTATTTATTAAGTCAATCAAATCGGTACACTAAGGAATCCTACAATTTATCCAATTGTATGAAGGAAGGTTGTTCCAGAAAATGGCAGTTAAATGAATAAACGAGGAAGGTGAAAAGTTGGTTCCGTGAGTTTGAAGTTGGACAGTAAATGGATGTTGGCGCTGGTGGCAGCACGCATTCAGACTGTTTTGAAAGTTTTTTGTAAAAGAATAAGAGAAGTTAACCTCAATATGATACATAGAACACATCCGTATGATACTCTCCAGAAAATTAAAAAATCGAAAATCTTACATTACAGTAAGAAATAATTAAAAATCAATTGAACACAATTAAAAATCGATTTAACGCAATTAAAAATTAAGTAAAATATTAATTAATGAAAGAGAGCAGGAATTATAGAAGCCAATTCAGAAGAACAGTGCCCATGGAAGTATCTGTAGAAAATGCATGCAGCAGAAACAGTACATCTATGAGACAGCGAGTGGAGAGACTCTGTTAGAGATGTCATTAATTAACCTAACAGCCCTCTTCTGAATGGAATCTAGAAGCCTAAGAGAGGTTATGGGGACACTGCCCAGGATGTGGGTACAGTATTCTGTGGTAGGGCAGATCTGAGATTTGTACAGAGTGAACGCTGTTTGGAAGAAAAGTAACGCCGAGAGTGAAAGAGAAAAACCAAGTTTTTTAGATGCAGAGGAAGCAATATTTGTTATGTATTTGTGCCAAGAGAGAGAGATTAGAAGTCAGGATAATCCCCAAAAGAGATATATCATTTTGCCTAGAAATCGGAGTGTCACTAAAGATAAGCATAGGAGCAGAAGAATCCTTTCTGCGAGATATAAGACAAGACTGAGTTAGCATTAGCATTAGCAGAGGCATTTGATGCAAAAAAGCAAGCTTATGCAGCATCAGCCAAAAAAAAAAAAATAAGTAAAATAAATAAATAAAAAATATCCACTTCCACTTCACCCCTCTGTTCGTTCGAAATACCTGTGAAGCTGAGCCTTAAACTTATTTAGGCTATCAACTTCCACGACAAGGGATGGAAGTCTGTTCCACCTACCAACCACCAGCTGGCTAAAGGCAAATTTCCGCACATCTATCCTACACCTGTCTTTCCTCATGCCCTCTCAGGTGATTATTCTGAGCAAGAGGAAGAATCCCATCAGCATTGAGCATGCTCAAACCATTCAAGGCTTTGTACACCTCTATCAGATCACCTCGCTGGTGCCTAGTCTCCAGACACTGTAATTCGCAAAACTTAAGCCTTTCTTCGTAAGAGCACCCTTTGTTCCATTCACTAATCTTGTTGCCCTTCTCTGTACTCGTTCCAGCAGCTCTACATCCTTCCTGAAATGAGGCCTCCAGGCCTGTATACAGTACTCTAGGGGTGGCCTGACCATTGCCTTATACAAGGGAATAATCACCTCCTTATCCCTGCTAGAAAAATTCCTATATATCATTGACAATACACCTTGAGCTACTCTTGCAGCCCGTCTGCACTGCTCAGAGAACTTCATATCTGCCTGCACAACTACCCCCAGGTCCCTTTCATTCTCTACCACTGTCAGTGTAGTACCACAGAGTTGACACGTTGCTCAGGGGTTGCTGTTTCCCATATGTAGTACTTTACATTTGTCAATGTTAAACTTCATTTGCCACCTCTCAGCCCATCTGTTCAACCTTTCCAGATCCTGTTGCAGCAGCATAGTGTCAGTAGTGTCCTTGACAACCCTGCCAACCTTCGTATCGTCTGCAAACTTGGACATTAAGCTTGATGTACCATCATCAATCATTTATAAATAGAGAACAATAAAGGACCCAATATTGAACCCTGAGGGACTCCACTAATAACATTAGTTCACGATGAGCAGTGTCCATTGATTACCACTCTCTGTCTTCTCCCCCTCAACCACCCCTTTATCCATAGCAGCAATTTGCCTCCAATGCCACACTGCTCCAATTTGTGCAGCAGTCTTCCATGTGTAACAGTATCAAAAGCCTTTCTAAGATCCAAGTATATAATATCAAAGTTATTCCCTGCATCCAGTTCTTTTGTGACTGCATCATAGTATCCAATCAAATTGGTCAGGCAAGGCTTCCCCTTAACAAAACCATGCTGTGTCCGAGCTATAACTGAAGTCTTGTCTAGATGATCCTGCAGTGCTTCTTTAACCAGTGCCTCCATTAATTTTCCGGGAACAGAAGTTAAACTCACAGGTCTATAATTACTTGTGTCAGCCTTTGATCCTCCCTTGTGAATTGGGGTCACATTTGCACATCTCCAGTCCATGGGTACCTCCCCTGAGTCCAAGGAAGCTCTCATAATTATAGCTAAGGGTTTGCTTACTTCCTTTGCTGCCTCCTTTGGAATTGAAATCAACTAAATTGTCTTTGCCCCACTGGAGAATTACCTGGAGATTGGCATTTAAGCAATTGGTAGCAGATATTCGAGAAGTTGAAGCAGATTGAGCAGTGCGAGGTTTCTCAAACTTGAAAGTGGAATGCAATGTGCTATCATCGCAAAACTATGGATAGGATTTCCGGTCAAGAAGGTCGAAGAAGGTCATTAATATAAAAGAAGAAAAGAGTGGAAGAAAAAAAACTGAACCTTGGAGGACACCAGCATTAGTGGAGAAGTTAGAAGACAGAGAGCCATCTACCATCACCCTCAGTGTGTAGATTTTACAGAGTTTAATGTAAATCACGATGTACATTAAGTATGTATTGAAAATTTTGGTAAATAATAAGGAGCAATGCTGTAAATTCAAGTTTAGTTTATCCTAACATATTATTAGAATTTCTATTCTAATATATTAAAATTTGTTTATAAATGATTCAAAAAAAATAATAAATAAGTAGTGTAAGAATTAAGTACAATGTATGCTACGTATTGTGATCAAGGATAATGTTATCATTCACGTAATGTTATCACTTCTGTGAATTTCCAATCACATATATATACTAATACATATAAAAAATGTTTATTGTAATCTATGCTTCTGTTTATGTCATTGCTTTTTTGTCTTATTATGGTTTGCATATGTGCAATGGAAGTGATTACATAAGTTCAATTTTTTGCCCCTTTAACTCCAACACATTGCATGTCTAGTATATGCTGTTGCTTCCCACAGTTCATATGGCTGTTAGTGTCATTATTCTGTAAATGAAAGCATTGTATTTGTACTTTCTTTGTATTTGCATTTGTACTTCTTTTTTTTATTGTATTTGTACTTTACAGTGGAGCATGATTCTTGATTTTAATATTTTCTTTATTTGATTTTATGGATTTGTATAATTTCCAGAAACACTGTGACAGTTTCATTTTTATTAATAACTTTTTTGAAGAAATAGTGAACAGTCAAATAAAAGTATTTTTTATTGTTTTATTTTTTCTCCATCCACATCCACCTTTTTATGTACACATTTCTGCTCTGCATCAACAGTGCTGAACAGTTGCATTCTTTTTTCGTACATTAATGTTATCAATTACGTTGTATCACAAAGTGGTCACAATAAGTGCTGTCCACTGTATACTTATTCCAATTAGTCATGATAAAATCATTGGTCTGTATATCCCATACAATTTCACTGCAAGTAGCAGTTACCCAAAACACTTGCCACTGCCTCAACAGTATAAGCAAATTTTCTTGCAACTCTTCTATTCAAATTTATCTCATCTCTACAAAAGCAGTTCCTATCTTTCAACAAGTGTAGGACATGCTGAAAAAAATTTTACCCCATAAGCCTTTCACAATCTTTCCAGACTGGAACATTACATACTTCAATTCATAAACTCCCTCTCATCATTCCTTGGTAAAATTCGCTTTCATGCTGAATCCCAACTTATGACTTTTTCATCCTAATAGAACAATAAGAGTTCTGATACAGGTTAGTTCCAATACTATCAATGTGCATTGTTAGAAGATCTAACAATGCAAATCCACTGTTACAGAAGAATACCTGTGTGACAATGAGATTTAAACCAGAATTTTCCAAATGAGCAGTGACTGAAACCACTGTCACAGAGGTATCCTCCCTTAATAATCATATACTGAGTGAATTTATAATGTATATGAATCATTACCGAGGTAGGTGTAGCATTAATTTTGATATTAATTTTTTTTTTTTTTTTTTTAGTCACTGAAAAATGAAGAGCAAAGAAACAAAATAATATTCTACAAAATTAAACTGTTTATATGGTGTACAACATAATATAGCATATAAAATTAACAGAATACAGTTACTGTGCATTTGCTTATTATTCAATAAATTTCACAATGAAAAACAAAAAAACAAAAACACAGAAATTAAGACTTACTCTACATGCTTGCTTTCACTCCTAACAGACAATGGACATCTTTCAGACTAAAATGATAATATGCCAACAATAAGCAATAAGTTTTTTAAAAAATTTTAGAAATTTTTACTTGAAAAAGAAAATTTACACTAAAGAAAGAATACTGGTAATTCTAAAGATCACGCTGCTTTTTAATCAACTAACACAAATAGCTTGCATCTATAAAAAAAAAAAAAAAAAAAAGTGTTCAGGTGTAAGACTTATTATTTATTTATTATTTGTTTTTTTTTTAGGAGCATTAGCAACTAAGACCATATTGCTCCGGGGATATGCGGTGGTTATTTTCTGACCTTTCTGCATCCTCCGTATTTGGTGGTCAAGGGCTTGAACCCCAGTCTAATCAAGAAGCGTGTGCTACGCATTGCTGCTCCTGCCCACCTGACTACGGAGGCACCCAGGTGTAAGACATGAGTGCCTTACAAGTACTATAAACTTCACAGTTTTAAAAATTTTCATAAAACCTTAAACTTCATGTTTCTTGAGCTGAATCCTCCCGATTCAATTTTTTTTTTTTTTTTTTTTTGTAATTTTGTAAATGTTTTTCATTATTATTCCAAATAGAAACTTATTTATCTGACTAAATCAGGAAAATTAATCAGCAAACTTGTCTAATCCTTTAGCACTATTTTAAAACCTGGTCAGTTACTTATTTCAGCTCTTTCAAAACCATTAAAACTTTCACTTTTTGTTTTTTAAGATAGAATACACCTTAGAGTAAATAAGACTAAAATATTAAAATTAAACAAATTAAGTAATGTATGGATTTCATTACATTTCAAGCACATTTTATTATCAAATGACATGCCCACAGTTTTCTATACTGCACTCAAGAAGTGTTTATAAAACCTCACCACATGATGTTCATTAATGTGTTCATCATCGTGTCATTAATATAGCTTTTTTTTTTTTTCTTTTCTTTTTTGTCTGAGAAGAACAGAGAGAATGTGTGCTATTGATATGATATTTGACAGAAGGGTTTGAAGTCCTGAAATTTTGAAAATGATTACATCTAAGCAATGCCTGAAACACTCTCATTTACATACAGTGTTCATAAAATGAACTGTTCTTCCATGAGGGACCAGTTTCAATTCTGAAACTGGAAAAAAAATAATAATAAATAAAAAAAAAAATGAAGTTTATATAAAAATATGTCTAATTGTGAACAGTTACAGAGCTATGACTGTCTACATTTTAAACAAGTTAACTAATGTACAGTGTTAATACTACGTACATTATCAAGTCAGTTGATATACATGGTGTTAAGTTAGTTGATGTACACATTTCAGGTAAGTTTTTTTTTTTTATATATATAATGAATAAGGCAAATTAATTAACAATTATTATAGCAAGATAAACAATTATTATAGCATATTATACAATAACAGACTATATATATATATATATATTACTTTTTTTTCTTTTTCTGTGATAAATAGATGTGAAAAGTCAATACAGCTATTTCTTTATGAATTAATTACTAAGATTGTAACTTTACAAAAGACTAAACAAAACTATAGTTCCATGTTCTCTAAACTTCTGTTCAGTTTAATTACAACTGTATAATATTTATTACTCTCCTTCCATGTGTGATTTTTTTTTCAGTCTCTTTTCTCTCTATATATGTTCAAAAATGATATCATGTTCACGTCTTACATGACAATACACTCAAAGCATACATGGACTGTCTAAAGTTAACAATACTATATGAGAATGATATTTAATCTATGAATTTCTTTTTTACATACCAATTGTATGGTAAAAAGAAATAAAAATTTCAGATTTCTATTTGTCTGATATTAAATATTTTTAAAATGCCCAAATATAAAATTTCACAAAAATCCATCCACTGGGAGTTAAGTTGTTCTAGTGGATGGGCAGACGTGGTGGACAATTAGCAGATATGCATATCTAATAAAATGTCAAATTTCATATTTTATGGAATTTGACATTTTAGAAATGAAAAAATACAATTTAAGCTTAATAAAATCAGTTTTATTTTATTCGGTATTTTCATTTACAATCAACAATAAAAGTTTGTGGTAACCAAAGTAGGATACATAGTTGAAACAATTCAAACTATTAACATTGCGATTGAAGACCAAGTTGATAAGGCGCATTATAGCCATAGTAGCTTATGCGCCATTAAACTCCCATAATAACAACAACAGCAACAACCAAGTCGATACATGATTGACCATGTGCAGTAGATTTTGTAGGATCTGATGCGAGTTTTAAGATTGAATGTTGATTCCATGAAGTCGAGGAATGGAGCATTTTTAGGTTTCTTAATGTCAATGTTGAATTTGCCCACTAAAATTATTGGGATCTTTTGAAAGTTTAATTTCCTTACTTTAGGTATGTCTCCAAACTTTGGCATATAAATCACTAGATTGGATATTAAGAAAACAATAATCTGCTCCAATGTTGAATTAGTTGAGATGAAGAATGTTACAAGCAAAGTCTTCGGTCCATTTATTTCAACTTCAGCTGCACAAATGTCGCCACAATTATCTGTACCAGTCATTTGCTTTAGCGAGCCTGCATCCACGGTAATGAGAATATGTGGTGAACATATTGTCGATTCAACTTTATTGTATATTACAACTCCACCAGATCGCACAGAAGGTCTTTTGAATTGTGTGATATGTTTGTATCCTCAAACATCAACATTTTCATTGTTTTCAAGCCATGTTTCATTTAATGCCAAGATATTCAATTCCATGAGAATTGGATCAGTTGCAATGTCTTCATTATGAAGTTTCAAACTCTGTGTATTCAACAATACCATTCTGAAACTCGACGAAGCAACTTGATCCCAAAATTGTAATGAGGTTGTAGAGAGTGTTTCCAAATGATGGTTATTCAAATGTTTCAATTCAGTTCGAAGATTTTGCATCTTAGGTGCGTTACAACCACGAGCATGGTAGAATACAAAGTAGTCTTTTTTATTTCTGATGTATAGGCCATCGATGCTTTAACTCTCGATAATGCAACGTATACCAGTTGCTGTTCGAGACTCTTATCATAATCAAATATGATTTCTTTGAAAGTTACACTCTGAGATTAATGAACCATCATGGCACAAGCTTCAACCAAAGGAAATTTGATTCTTTTGCACTGAAGCATTTGGCTTTTGAAAGATACTGCGGTGGAATGTCTCTCATAATTGAAGTCCAGCCAGATTTTAATACGCCACGATGCAACAATATGTGCATGCGAGACTTGAGACAACTCTTAGTTCCAACATTCTTGCTTTTGAAATGTAACCACAATCTTTTGATTTCTGTTTCTTCCATCTCAATGTGCTGTAAAGTTCCGATCGCTCCATTGACCAAACCATCTTCAACACTGATGTTTGTAGTGAGCACGTAAGGTTTTCCAGTCGACAGAGGCAATATGTATGGCAAACCTCTGGTCTCTGCTAAGCTCATTTCATGGAGTTTTGTTCGCATACTAGTCAACTGTTCATGACTCTTGTAACTGGTGAGGTGATTGTCGGCTGTACAATCAATGGTGGTTTTTCCTTCCAATGCTTGAGCGTTATATTGAACAACATCATTGTTACGATGAAACAAACGAACAGCATTTGGTACTTCATGACAAAGTCTCGTGTTCTAAATTGACTTTCGATTAACTTCTTTTCTTCAACATCTAATGTTTCGCCATTTCCAATTTTAGTTAATATGCCGGAGAATACAACATCACACTGTCTCATCACTCAAACCAGTGGAAATAAACTGAGAGACTGCCACAAAATTGCACCACCGATGGAATTCTTATGAGGCTTGAATATTTGCCTTGCATTCACTGGCAGAAACTGATGCAAATCTCTGCAAAATATGATATCTAAACGACGAAACTCTCGATCAAATTTTCCGGTGATCTCTTGCAGTCTGGCGTTGATCGTATGTAAAATGTCAGCTCCGATCATGCTAACTTCATTGATGAATACTGCTTGAACGTTCTGAAATGCATTGTGATAGAGGTGTAAAGTTTCTTGAGCAAGACCAACATGTATTCGCATCATATCAACTTTGAACACCCAATGAACTGTAGTGCCACTGATCGCTATGGCCGCCTTCCCCATCGATGCACAGGTGATGAATGCGGTGTTAAGCGAGTTGTGCGCCTGACTTAAGCGATTGTAAGTTTCTGTCATAATTTTCAAGGTCTTGCCACAGCCTGCCGGAGCAGTAAAGAATATTTGAGGCAGTGTTGTGTTAGCTCGATCTGTTATTAGATGTATAACTTCAAGAATCAACTCGCTTTGTTCTCTATTCTTCGTTGAAACCAACTTGCAGTAATCGTCACTGGTCATGACATTATCTCACAGACATACCACAGCGGAGAGCGAGTTTGCCGAAATCATTTCGATACCATCATTATTCTCTTGAAGTCTGTTATTAGCATCCTCTGCAATTCGACTTTGAACATATTCCTCGCATTTCGCTCGAGCATCCTCTTTATTGCCCATTTCGATGCAAAGTTTTCTGCAATACTCTAATGTTTTGTCAATATAAAGTAATCTTCATTTTCATCGTATATCTGAAGAAACTTGTTTGAATCTAGGATATCAACCATTTCATTTTCAAAAGGCCAGTAAAGTAAAACCATCGCATCTTTATACTCTGCCAATTCAGACATTTCATAGCAGCGATACCTTATGATTCGCATCTGTTTTCTAGGTTTACATTGTCCCTTCACAACATTGTATTCACTGCAAAATCAGCCAAGCAAAGATGACCGAGCTCTCCATCTTTTGGTCTTTTCTCATATTTCTGTATATTTTCATTCCATATGTTGGTAGAATCATCATCAAGATTTTCTTCAGCCATTCGCTTCTTGCTCTTCTTACTTTTCTGACACTCATGAGACCAAGTAGTTGGAATGTACACAACTTCTCTACTAGCCTCACATTGGCTGGCGAAGCAAATACCAAGCTGCCTCTTGCAAGCTCATTTCAACACTGTTCAAATTTTTAATGCTAATTCGTTTTAACAAGTCTGTGTAGCCTTGATCTGGATACTCTTCTTCAATTTGCTCAACTCTCAATGCAAATTGCTTATGACTCTGTTGGTTTTGTTAACATATTCTATAACGTATAGTGTGCATGAACATTCCTCGTGTATGAACTGTAAATCCATGTTCGAATTTAATATACCAGCTATCCAATGATTGAAGGTATTTGTCCAAAGTTATGTCATATTTCTTTTCATTAGAACAGTAGGTCTCATCAATCCTGAGCGAATAACATCCAAGTAAGTTTTCATATCCAACTTTTGTTCTTTGTTCACGTAAATTTAAATTTACGTATCACTGGAAACAACAGTTCCTCAGCATGTTCATCATAAACTATTGACATCGGTTGAGTGTGTTGCCCAGGAGCAACTGCAAGATATTTGTCTTCATTCAAAAGTAACGCATGTTGCTGTGCCATAAGTAATTCGATGTCACTTTCAGACGTCATGATCTTGGTAACTCTCAATGAAACTGTAGCAAGTAACTGACGATCGACTACGATGTTATAACGTTTATACAGAGGAGTATTGATTAAATACCTTAGCCATGATTTGACCGTTTCTTTTTTCGCATATCCTTGCAAGTAAGTTGATTAATGAATCAAATGCTTCTTGATGTGAACGTTGAATGCATAATCGTCGTCTAAAGCACAAGGCAACTCTCTGACCATATTATTCACGTCGACTGGAACATTTATGACTTGTCCGATGATTAGTAGTAGTAGTGGCTTGTGATGCAAGAAAGCAAGTGTATGAGCTTATGCAGCATCAGCCAAAAAAAAAAAAAAAAAAATCACACCATTCCCTCCAAATGCCTGTTCAGTTCCTCCTTAAATTTATTTAACCTATCAACTTCCACAACAACAACAGATGGAAGTTTGTTCCAGCAATTAACCACCCATTGGCTAAAGGCAAATTTCCGCACAATCTATTCTACATCTGTCTTTTCTTAATTTGAATTTATGCCCCCTTAGATTCATAATCTGAACAAGTGGAAGGATTCCATCAGAATTCAGCGTGCTCAACCCATTCAAAGCCTTATACACCTCAATCAGATCACCGCGCAGGTGCCTAGTCTCCAGCCACTGCAATTTGCAGAACTTAAGCCTCTCTCTTGGTAAGAGGATCCCTTCATTCCCCTCACCAATCTTGTTGGCCTTCTCTGTACACGCTCAAGCAAATCTACATCCTTCCTAAAATGAGGCCTCCAGACCTGTACGCAGTACTCAAGCCGTGGCTTGACCATTGCCTTATACATAGGGGCAATCACCTCCTTTTCCCTGCTAGCAAAATTCCTTTATATCATTGACAAAACCCCATGACCTGCCCTGGCCGCCTGTCTGCATTGCACAGAAAACTTCATATCTGACTGCACAATTACTCCCAGGTCTTTTTCATTTTCTACCACCTTAAGCGTAGTACCACACAGTTGGTACGTTTCTCTGGGGTTACTTCTCCCCATATTCAGTACTTTGCATTTGTCAAGGTTAAACTTCAGTTGCCACTTCTTAGCCCATCTGCTCAAATTTTCTAGATCCTGTTGCAGTAGCACACTGCCATTACTGTCATTAACAACCCTGCCAACCTTTGTATCATCTGCAAACTTCGACACTAAGCCTGATATACCTTCATCAATATCATTGATACAAATACAAAACAACAGTGGACCCAATACCGAACCCTGTGGGACTCCACTAATAACATTAGTCCACGAAGAGCAACAACCATTGATTACCACCCTCTATCTTCTTCCACTCAACCATCCTTTTATCCATTGTAGCAACTTACCCTTAATACCATTCTGCTCCAATCTGTACAATAGTCTTCCATGCACAACAGTGTCAAAAGCTTTCCTGAAATCCAAATGTATGATGTCAAAATTATTTTTTGCATCCAGTTCCTTTGTAACCACATCATAATATCCTATCAAATTTGACAGACAAGACTTTCCTTTAACAAATCCATGCTGTGTCTGAATTATTGCTGTAGTCTTGTCTAAATATCAGAGACGTGGTGTCACACAGATATAAGGAATGCAGAACTGGAATTTGGGGAGTACAATGTGTATAGAAAGGATAGACAGGACAGGAGGGGTTATGCTATTAGTTAAAAAACACATAAAATCCAAGGAAGTGAAGCCAGTCGACATTGATGGACAGGGCAGTGTCGAGTCAGTTTGGTGTGACATAAGCATAGGTAAATCAAAATTGAGAGTAGGAGTGTGCTATAGGCCTAATGACTCTGATGAGTATAATAAGATACTGTACAGGGAAATAGAATGGGCCAGTAAATCAGAGAGTCTTATAATGGGGGATTTTAATTTCCCAGATATTGACTGGAATTTGTGGGTTGGTCACTCACACACTAGCAGGGCTTTTGTGGATTTATTGGATGATTGTTTTCTACACCAGCATGTTCGGGAGGCAACTAGAGGGAGTAATACTCTTGATCTGATTATCAGTAGTGATTTTTCATGCATTAGGAATCTGCAGATAAAGGAACCACTGGGTGGCAGTGATCACAGTGTGCTGAAGTGGGATTTACTCAAGGAGGTAACTACCATCAGAGGCAAAGGGAAGGGTTTTTGCTTTCGTAAAGGCGACTATGATGGTCTGAGACAGTATTTAAATTCTATACAGTGGGACCAACTGATGATGTTACCAACAGCAAATTCAAAATGGGAAGCATTCAAGGAACTAATCTTGGAAGCTACCAGGCTTTACATACCAACCAAGAAATATTGTTCAAGGTTCAGGCCTAAATGGTTGTCAGATGAACTAATGAGACATATGGCAGAGAAGAAAAATGCATGGGATACATACAAATTAATGGGTGACATGGAAGCCTATGATAGATATAAGTTGGTCTGTAACCAAGTCACAAAGGAGATTAGGCAGGCAAAGGCAGATTATGAGAAATCCTTGGCAAAGGACGCAAAGAAAAACAGAAAAGAGTTCTTTACCTATTTAAACTCAAGAAGGAAAGGGATGAATCAGATTGGTCCACTGGATGTTGATGGTTCAACAGTTGAGGATCCTGCTCAGGTGGCTAACAATCTAAACGAGTATTTTGCATCTACATTCACACATGAGGAGTTATTCAGAAAGGGGAATGTCGTAGGTGAAGTAAACATTGGCAGTGAGCTAGATTATTTTCTAATAACTGAGAGGAAAGTGCAGGAGAAATTGCTGAGGATAAACATTAAAAAGGCACCAGGGATGGATGGGATCTATCCAGTTATATTAAAGGAGGCAGCAAAGGAAGTAAGCAAACCCCTAGCCATAATTATGAGAGCTTCTTTGGACTCAGGGGAGGTACCCATGGACTGGAGATGTGCAAATGTAACCCCAATTCACAAAGGAGGATCAAAGGCTGACACAAGTAATTATAGACCTGTTAGTTTAACTTCGGTTCCAGGAAAATTAATGGAGGCACTGGTTAAAGAAGCACTGCAGGATCATCTAGACAAGAATTCAGTTATAGCTCAGACACAGCATGGTTTTGTTAAGGGCAGGTCTTGTCTGACCAATTTGATTGGATACTATGATGTAGTCACAAAAGAACTGGATGCAGGGAATAACTTTGATATTCAGGGAATAACTTTGATATTATATATTTGGATCTTAGAAAGGCTTTTGATACTGTTGCGCATGGAAGACTGCTGCACAAATTGGAGAAGTGTGGCATTGGAGGCAAATTGCTGCTATGGATAAAGGGATGGTTGAGTGGCAGAAGACAGAGAGTGGTTATCAATGGACACTGCTCAACGTGGACTAATGTTATTAGTGGAGTTCCTCAGGGTTCAGTGTTGGGTCCATTGTTGTTTTCTGTATTTATAAATGATATTGATGATGGTGTATCAGGCTTAATGTCCAAGTTTGCAGATGATACCAAGGTTGGCAGGGTTGTTAAGGACACTACTGATACTATGCTGCTGCAACAGGATCTGGAAAGGTTGAGCAGATGGGCTGAGAGGTGGCAAATGAAGTTTAACATTGACAAATGTAAAGTACTACATATGGGAAACAGTAACCCAAGATCAACGTATCAACTCTGTGGTACTACGCTGACAGTGGTAGAGAATGAAAAGGACCTGGGGGTAATTGTGCAGGCAGATATGAAGTTCTCTGAGCAGTGCAGACGAGCTGCAAGAGTAGCTCATGGTGTCTTGTCAATGATATACAGGAATTTTTCTAGCAGGGATAAGGATGTGATTATTCCCTTGTATAAGGCATTGGTCAGGCCACACTGAGTACTGTATACAGGTCTGGAGGCCTCATTTCAAGAAGGATGTAGAGCTGCTCGAACGAGTACAGAGAAGGGCAACAAGATTAGTGAATGGAACAAAGGGTTCTCTTACGAAGAAAGGCTTAAGTTTTGCAAATTACAGAGCCTGGAGACTAGGCATCGGCGAGGTGATCTTATAGAGGTGTATAAGGCTTTGAATGGCTTGAGCATGCTCAATGCCGATGGGATTCTTCCTCTTGCTCAGAATAATCACCTGAGAGGGCATAAATTCAAATTGGGGAAGGACGGATGTCGGATAGATGTGCGGAAATTTGCCTTTAGCCAGCGGGCAGTTGGTTTGTGGAATAGACTCCCATCGCTTGTTGTTGAAGTTGATAGCCTAAATAAATTTAAGGCTCAGCTGGAAAGGTATTTCGAAGAACGGAGGGGTGAAATGGGAGTAGTGGTTGTTTTTTTTTTTTTTTGGCTGATGCTGAATAAGCTTGCTTTCTTGCATCATATGCCTCTACTGATGCTAATGCTAATGCTAGATGATCCTGCAATGCATCTTTAACCAGTGACTCCATTATTTTACCAGGAACAGAAGATAAACTAACTGGTCTGTAATTACTCGTGTCATCCTTCGATCCTTCTTTGTGAATTGGAGATACATTTGCACATCTCCAGTCCGTGGGGATGAGTCCAAGGATGCTCTCATAATTATGGCTAAGGGTTTGCTTAGCCGCCTTCTTTAATATAACTGGATAGATCCCATCCACCCCAGGTGGCTTTTCTTATGTTTAACTTCAACAATTTCTCCTCTGCTTTGCTCTCAGTTATTACAAAATCATTAAGCACCGTGCTACAATTTGATAACCTTCTGCCATTTTCAAACCTTAATAACTCCTCATGTGTGTGAATGTTGATGTAAAATACTCATTCAGTTTGTTTGCTATCTGAGCAGGATCATCAACAGTCGAACCATCGATATCAAGTGGACCAATCAGATTCATCCCCTTCCTTTTAGAGTTTATATAAGTAAAGAAATCCTCGCTGTTTTTCTGAGCATCCTTTGCCAAAGATTTCTCATAATCTGCCTTCGCCTGCCTAACCTAATTTGTGACCTGATTACATCTGCCATAGGTTTCTGAGTCGCTTGATAATCTATATATATGCATCCCATGCATTTTTCTTCTCTGTCACAAGTCTCATTAGTTTATATGATAACCATTTAGACCTAAACCTTGAACAATATTTCTTAATAGGTATGAAACTTTTAGTAGCTTCCACGATTAATTCCTTGAATGCTTCCCACTTAGAATTTACTGTTGGTAACATCGTCAGTTGATCCCACTGTACAGAATTTGAAAACTGTCTGAGACCACTTTACTCACCTTTACAGATGCAAAAATCCTTTCCTTTACCCCTGATGGTAATTATATCTTTAAATAAATCCCACATCAGTACACTGTGATCACTGCCAACTAGTGGTTCTGAATGTGACTTGGCAGTACATATATATGTCTGTATACTTTGCCACATTATATTACTCAGAAATTTGGGCATCTGCCACTCCCACCAATATCAAGCACATGTACTCTGCTGAATATTGGCTTGTTCATTGGATTACTCACAAACATTGTTCCACCCCAGCAAAAAACAACTGCAATGGCAACCTCATGAAACTTTGGCAGACTGCCATTTCTGGTACTGGAAAGACACCTTGTTCCAACTGCCAAAATGACTAACTGAATGATCTCAGAGCCAAACATCTGGGAGCTGTGGTAGGAGAATCCCTCAACCCAGACTGAAGTCAGCTCCCACAATTATAGCCCACCTTAATAGACTAGTTCTTTGTGATTGTTTTCTCCCAAAGACACTACAATCGAAACAATTAATGGCAACCTCTACAAATTTTCCAAGGATGAGAAATACCAAAGACATATCCATGGTGGTCTAATCTTATCGAGTCAAACTGCACATTAAACATAGGCAATTTCATAATGTATAAAGTATATGTAATAATGTATAATGTCTGTACAAATATATACATAAATAATAAAAGTTATTTCATAGCATCTGGGAGATGAACCCAAATTCTTGATGTGGCTCCGTCCCCAAGGGTATTATTATCCACCAACCAATGTAAACCCCCTGGCATTGCTGCTGAAGGGTATATTATATATAACACTTTTGTTTACAATAAAGATTTTATATATATTTAATACACTCTTGAATGAAAAGTAATTTTTGTTCAATATTCTGATTCACAAATCATCCTATAAATTAATGTAATTATAACATTCACAACTCTAGACCAGAAACAAAAATTATTAGAACTGGGTAAATATGATTTCCTTTTTCGCTTTAGCAATGAATTTTTAATCTGAATATAATAAAGCCAATTTATCAATAACAACTGAAGCAATAATAGAGAAGCAAAAAAGTAACTTGGTCTCTTGCAATGGCAAAAGGTCTAATAAGATATTTTGCTCATCTAACCTTTACTATTTGTGAATTCCTTTCAACACTGGAAGAACCTCCTGTCTCACACTCAGAAACTGCTTTATTTTGTGCTAACTGTACAGGTCTAATGTTGTGCTGCAGTTCAGCATCAATACAAGTTGACTGTTTAAAGCTACATAAAAAAATTATATATATATATAAAATATACACAGTAAAGAGTTCACTAAAAACAATGAAATTATATTGTCTACTTACAAAACAGAAATAGCCATATTTTGCCTTCTCTTTTCTCTTTATTAACCAATAATCATGCATATTTTTAAAGTATCTGATATATTTGTATAGTCTATTACATAGACAAGTATAAAATATTCACAAATAAAATATTCTTGAATCTTGCTCTAATTCTTAAAATAATTATGATAGCAAAATATTCTTTTTAATATTATGCATTAATCATACATATTATCTGATATATAGTCTAATTTTTAGAATATTATGTGTACAAGAATAACAACCTCATACAAATGAAAGTGTGTAAATAAAATATTTTTGAATCCTAGTTATTAATTTTTAACAGAGTTTTTAATGGAATAAAAATTTCTCTGCCCTCATATATGCACTAATAACATTTTGTAAAATGCCTTGGATGGAATTTCTGTATTCATCATGCATATTACCAACAACGAAGAAGATAAAAAAAATAATAATAATAAATAAAAAATTATATTCTGGAAGGGAAAAAAGAAAAAAATGATTTTTGAGGACCTCCACAAATCTGATTTATAAAAGAAAAGGCTTGATCTCGAATAAATTTAATGCACCAGTATTGAAGTGGACATATATTTTACCATACCATCCTTCTTGGGAAGAGTTTTCACACAGTTGTGTCAAGGGTTAAGGACCCCATACCTATAGAATGTGTAAGTGGGGTTGTATGTGAGATAAAACACCCGGATTGTGGGGAATGTTATGTTGGTGAAACAAAGCGTCAGTTTAAAGATCATATGGGGGAGTATATCAGCATGATAAAGACTGCGGATTATGGAAGGTCTCCTGTGGCAGAGCATTTTTGGGAGGAGAACCATCAAATTTCTCCTGACGAAGCTGTTATCGTCGACCAGGCACACATATTTTGGGACCGAAAGTGGCTCAAGAGTGTGCGAATTTGCTCCTCTGAGAGTAACACTATTAAAAGAGAAAAGGGAGTCCACATCATCCCCTCTTCAAAGCTGTGGTTCTTAGACAGAATGAACGGTTCCACCTGGCACACTTCCGAGGCATTTCTGGTTACAGTGGCTCATTTTACTGCCCATGCTCCTGTAGAAACACATGATATCAACCGTGAGCCTGCTGATATTTAAGGATGTCTGTACATTAAGCTTCACTGTTGAAAAAGGAGGCGGATGCCTCGGTAAAAGCTTTGCTATTTTATCACTTTTATCGGTGTTTTATTGCTTTTATCCAGTGTTTTATCGACATTGTTTTATTTTATTTCATTGTATTTCATTTTTATTGTACAGACAGTTATCTTATTTTATCAGTTTTATCTGGTATAATTGTACTATTCATTTTACTTATTTTATTTCATTTTTTTATTATCTTAATACAAGACAACTCTAATTTATTATTTTTTTTTATATATAATAAAAGTTTATAATGGTTGGAGTGAAGTCAGTGTGAACAAGGGTCCTCAACTGCCTTAAAGTATGTCTTCTGTAAGCAAAATCAGGCTTTCGCTTACGGAATCCACATCAATAACATGGATGAACTTGAATGTGGTCATTATTTAATTTTCTGGATCCATCTGTTAGCTTCCAAACAGCTGAGAGGTGTTTTTTTTTTTCTCAGTCCTCAGATTCTCTCTCTCTCTCTCTCTCTCTCTCTCTCTCTCTCTCTCTCTCTCTCTGGAAAGAAAGGGCACTGTCCTGTGTTCATTTCTTCTCTTTCTTATCAGTTTGCATTCCAATAGAATGTTTCCCTACAACTTTCTCAGCACATATTGGCTTATTTCTGATTATTGGCTTTGCTGCTTTCTTTGCCTCCTGATATAGGTTATGTTCAGTTCTACCTTGAGCCTTTGTATCTCTTTTTCCTCGTTCCACTGTTGGCATGCTCTTGAATACATAAGGTGTTCTCCTTGGCAGTTGCTCCATACAGGTTTTCTAGCTGAACATCTTATAATTTTGTGGTCCTTTGCACCACATGAAGTACATGCAAGGCACCATGACAGACACTTGAAATTAAAGGATTCAGTACATATGGCTTTAATGGGCAGGGCAGTGCGCATGTACCACCTGTAATGGAATCAGATATTGGCCAGCTGATAGTAAGGATGAGGTGTCTAGCAAGTACTAGATTCCCATCTCAGCGCACAAATATTCTTTTTATAGCTTTCACTCCTTGTGGCTTAAGTTCAGAAGAGATCTCTTCTTCACCCCCTTCAAGAAGATCCTATTCAGAGATCACAGCATGAGATGAATTAAGTGTCTTATGGGGGTAACTAATCAAAATTCCCCCAAACAGAAGTGGCTCAAAGAAGCTGTTCCATATGCTTATCAATTTTGGTTTTGATTAAAAAGTCAAAAAGTAGCAATTTTACTAATTTAAAAGAGCCTGCCAATCCTTCTAACCCCTTCTGTATAAAGAAAGGTGGCATCTTTACTATGTGCTTTTTGCAACTAGAATGGATTATCAAGAAGCATGGTGTAGGTCCTGATACCTCCTCTGTTCTGGATCTTTTTGTTGCTGTGGTAGCATTATTGTCAATGTCACTGCTATCTGGTAGGGACCGTGATGGGGTCCAGAATAAAAGTTTTGATTATCAGGATTCACGAGTTTTGTTTTTTATTTTGGTTCAGTGCCTGAGCTCCATACCAACTATGGAACCCCAAATGGGACATCCACCAACCAGCAAGCAATCAATGCACTCAGGAGTGGAATGCAAGGGCTATCCATGCAACAGTGCCAGTCTGAATTCTGTCCCTCAGACCATGAGGGTAGGGGCATTGCATTGACCCTTGCAGGCAAACCCACTACCAGATGCAAGACCAATTGCCAAAAGAAAAAACAAAAATGGAGCAGTACCAAAATCTGACCGGAAAACCCGGAGTACCAGCCAAATAAAGGATCAGCATGAACACCCAGGAGGGACAGATGACAAACCCAAGCCTTCAGAAAATGCTAAACTCGATCCAACACTACCAAAGGGAACCATTCCAGAGCAAACACTACTGCTGCGAACGGCCTTAGAAAATCTGATGAAGGAAAACTGCAGCAAAATAACATCCGTACTACGAGCAGAAATCGTACACCAATGGAATAAACTCGAAGCCATCTTAATGAACACATTCGGCCAACTACAGAAGGCAGAGGCAATATTGGAAGCACGAAACATGGATGGAGACAAACAAATGCTACAGCGCGCTCCATCGTATGCACAAGCGCTGAGGACACCAGCGAGTGACTCGATAGTGGCCGGCAAAGCACCCGAACCCAAAAGAAAGATCCTACCTAAACAACCACACTTAGTGGTCCTATGACCAACAAAACTCCACGACAACCAGTCCAGTGAACAATTCAAATCCCAAATAATGACTAACCTAAAGGAAGAATTTAAGACAACAAGAATAAAGACCGTAAGGAAAACAAGGAACGTCGGACTACTGATAGAAATGGAAACAAGAAAGGAAGCACAAAGAATAATAGAAAATCCGAAAATACCTGAACTAGGACTAACCACTGCTGCGCCCAAAAACCGAGGCCCTTCAATCATAATATACGACCTGGCCAAAGACCTTACCCCAGATCAACTATCAGAGGAGCTATTCCAAAGAAATCTACAGGCTATATTTCCGGACAGGAATAAGGAAGACCTAGTGACGCCCAAGTACATAACCAAGTCAAGGGATGGAAGCTGCCAAAACTGGGTTGTTGAGCTCGCGCCCGTGGCATGGAGGGCTTTAAGCACCCAGAACAGAATCTCTGTTAAATGGGGCAGTCACCGCTTTCGGGAGCATGTGACTGTGCCCAAATGCTACAGGTACTGCAAATTTGGGCATACAACCCACACATGCACCCAGACAATTCCCACGTGCGGGCATTGTTCGGCAAAAGGTCATGCCTTCCGTGACTGCCCAAACAAAAACACCGACCTAACCTGTGCAAACTGCAAGAGTTTAAAGTTAGATAGCGCACATTCAATCAGAGATGGTCAATGTCCTATATACCTGAAAGCAAAGAGTTTATTGCAATCAAGACTCAACTATGGGAACACATCCTAAAAAATATAACATCACAGAGGTTGCAGATAAATGCACATAGAGTCAAGGCGGTCGCCGACCAAATCCGCAAGAAGGCGGTCGCCGACCAAATCCGCAAGAAGGCGGAAGAAGAAAACATTGATGTAGTAATATTACAAGAACCATATGTACATATGAAGGCTGTCAGGGGCTATCCCATAACATACAAAGTAGTCCAAACGGGGGATGACACCCCATGGGCAGCAATCTTGGTAAGAAACCCAGATATAACGGTGACCAAAATCACTCAGCTATGCACATCTTGGGCTGCATGTGCCCAGCTCACCACAGCCTTGGGCGCGTTTTATGTCATAGCCCTTTACTGCCGTCCGGGTGAGGACATCGACTTCGCAGTAAGGTACCTAAGTCTGGCTAGTGATATACTCCCAAATGCAAAAATCATCGTGGGAGCAGACGTCAACTGCCGGTCGCCAATGTGGCACAGCCATACCCCAGATAGACAGGGTACCAGAAATGGGACCAAGTTGGAAGAGTTCCTGGCAACCTCAACATTAACTGTACTAAACTTACCCAACAATCTGCCTACATTCTGCAACACATTATGGGAGGCCACTATAGACGTCACCATGGCAACGAGGAATGCTGCCAACAACATTTCCAATTGGACCGTCCGTGAGGCCTGGACAACGTCTGATAATCGCGCCATTACGTTCGGTCTAAACAAATCACTGGCCACAGTACCTGTGAACAGACAAACCGCCCATAGATATGCCATAGCAAAGGCAGACTGGGAACTCTTCCAGACCACCCTACGGAATAGCATACAACAACGACAGAGAGAACTCCAACATATCGAGGACCCAAGAATCCTCCAAATTAAAACTACTGAAATCATAAAACAAGCCAGCGACACAGCCATCAGGAAGAAAAATCCAACACCAGGGAAAGTGCCCTGGTGGAATCAAAACCTCCAGCGACTCAGGAAGGAGGCACAGGAAAGAAGAAAGGCCTTCCAGCAAGCCAGGCACTCCTGGCCGATGGCGGAAATTGAAACCCTATGACAGAGCTACAAAGAGGCGAGAAACGCCTATACAGCACAAATTAGAGAAAGCAAAAACCAATCCTGGGAGCGCCTGGTCTCCACCACTGGAAACAAGGACCCTTGGGAACTTGTATACAAGCTCGCACCAACAAATTTCCCAGAGGGGAAGTAGTTGAAGCCACTAAAACACCTGAAGGATACTTGACTATCACTTGGGAACACACCATCAACAATATCCTTGACGCTGCCTTTCATCCAGAGATACAAACAATGACAACAGAACAGAGTCGAGTTTTCCAGGCCAACGAGACTCATCAAACGGCAACAAAAGAGCACCCTTTCACCATGGAAGAGATCAGCAATGCATCAGACCAAATAAAGAGAAATAGATGCCCTGGACTGGACCTTCTGGAACCCGAAATTATCCAAAAAACGGTAGAGTACGCTCCGAACTTACTACTAAACCTATATAACCTCTGTCTCAGAGAAGGTACCTTCCCGAATTCCTGGAAGATGGCAAACGTTAAACTCATCCTAAAGAATCCAACAAAACCACCACACCTTCCGGACTCCTACCGGCCCATTGCACTTTTGACAGTTATCAGTAAGCTATTTGAACGACTACTTTACACACGTATCCAACATTACTATGATGAGGCAGGCCTGGCCTCAGCAAACCAATTCGGCTTCAGACGGGGAACCTCCGTCGTGGACGCCTTAACTCACCTCCTGACCAAAGTAAACAGATGTAATACAAAGTACTTCCTAGTGATAGCCATGGACTTCGCTGGGGCGTTCGACTCACTTTGGTGGCCAAGTGTCCTGGTGAGGCTGCGCGAAACCAACATGCCGGAAAACCTCTATAACACCATCAAAAGTTACCTAAGCAACAGAACCATCAAAGTCACCGCTCCCTATGGCACACTCTCCAGGCATATCCATCGGGGCTGCCCTCAAGGTTCGGTCCTTGGCCCACTATTGTGGAATATTGTCTTGGACACCTTTCTTAACATCGATCTCAATGAAGTACAATCTCAGGCATTCGCGGACGACCTCATTTTGACGATACAGGCAAACTCAAGAGCCGCGTTAGAAGTCCTCGCAAATCAGGCCCTGACCACTCTCCAAGAATGGGCAAACTGAATTCAACTCAAAATATCCCCCACAAAAACAAACTCCATCCTACTAAAGGGACGCCTTGATCTTAGGCGGCCTACGCAAATAAAAATTGGACAGGAAACAATCAAATTCTCCAACCAACTGAAATACCTAGGCGTGATACTGGACCAAAACCTGTCATTTCAGGACCATCTGAAATATCTCCGTAAAAAAATAAGACGCTATGCAGCCATGGTTGCCAGGGTCACGCGTAAAGAATGGGGCTTGAAAAAGCGAGTCCTCAAACTGTTCTACAAAGCTATCTTCACTCCGATCGTCACCTACGCATCCGGCGCATGGTTTCAAAAAACTACAACAGCAGTAAACAGACATATCACAGACCAAATTCACAGATCCATCCTCCTAACTATCACTCGCGCTTGCTGCACGGTGAGCACCCACGCCCTGCAAGTGCTCGCAAGCACTCTCCCGCTGGACTTAGAAATCATACAACGTGGCCTACTATACTACCCAGACAAAGGCACCCCACAGACTTTTCTGGGGTTCACTATTGACCTAACCAGCAACAGAAATGTGGAAAAGAAGAGGATACAAACTCACTTGCAGCAGGCATGGCAGGAAAGGTGGTGCAACTCTCAAAAGGGAGAGATCACAAAGAAATTTCTACCCAGTATTGAACAAAACTACCCAACCTCACCCAACTGGTTTTCCCCAGGTCTACAAGCAACGTACCTCTTAACTGGACACGGAGCAATTAATGCCAAACTGTCTCTACTTGGGATTCAGGTTGATCCAACTTGCACTTGCAGGAGGCTGGAGAGCTGGCAGCACCTAATGTATGACCGCAGGCTCTATGAAGACCTACGTGGTGTTTTACTCACCAGAATCTACTACTTACCACAGAGACAAGAAGGAGGAGTATCAAGCCTTCTCGGATTACGCACAGGTACTGTTCACAAGGAGGAGGATGAGGAGAAACCAAATGGCCGCAGCCCACAACCCACTACCATTATAACCAAAGAACATCTGTTCTTCAGCTCACCGGGCTCCCTTGCCTGGTGCCTTTCCACCCCCTCCCCTGCGCCGGTGGTGGGACGGTCCCCCCCCCCCCCCCGGCGCCCTCTACTTTCTCCTGGTGAGGCATGGACATGCCTCACTGACTTCTGGGGTTGCCTGCCTTAACCCCCCTAATCTTCCGTCTCCCACCCACTCTATCTTTATGCTAGCGAATGTCCCACACACAAAAACGTAATTATGTCAAAATTCCCGTTCGCCCATTCTTTCAGCCTTTATTATGCAAGCATTATCCCCCTCACCTAATGATCATCAAACCGACAATGATGGATATATGTATCTGTCTGTACGTACGTGCATATAAAAGAGCGCGCGCTTTTTTTTTTTTTTTTTTTTTTTTTTTTTAGGTCCTAGCCTCTGAAATCTCAGGAAATTAGGTGGCAGGACCTGCCAGAGTGAAACTAAAACTACTGGGTTCCTGGTCTGCTTCCACGGGGCGAAGGTGGGGCAACGTTGGGCCTCAGCAGGGGTCCAGCGGCTAAATGACCAGATGAACAACGGTACACGACATCATACAGATACAAAGCCCACACACTTTTAAATCTCTGGCATTTCCCAGTGAACTGGTACACCCACAATGAAAGCAACACGGAGATGGGGGAAACCCCTGGTGCCGTCTGACACTAAATACACCTTACACCTTACCAGATGCAAGCAATGCGGAGATGGAGGAAACTCCTGGTGCCGCTTGACACCAAACACACTTTACACTTTACCAGATTGATCCTAGGCAAGCCAATCCAGGGCCACCCATTTTGTCAAAGCAGGGGTTAAAGTGGTGTTGAAGCTAGTTCCCAGTGACCAGGATCCCTCTTTCCAAACGTCATAGCGCATGGAAAATGCACCAGATTCCTATAATGTTAGCCTGGAACATAGGCTGTGGGTACTGGTTCCCAATGATACTAATCTGGAGAACCAGCAGTATCACCGGGAGGTTCCCTCACCATATAAAGGTACCCATGTTGAAGGGCTGAATCTGAGTAATATGAAATGTTTTTGCAAACAGTAAGACATTTCTAAAACATTAACCTATCCAAATATTTTAATGATTTATATCCTCATCAGGATGAAACAAAAAGCAGACAGACACAGTATCAAGGTGAAAATAAAGTCTGATGTTTATAACCATTACAAATTTAAACCAAAACACAATGGTGCCAGAACATGAATGTTCACTGCTACCAGTGCCACTCTGATGATAGTGTTCACCCACTACAAAAAAACGTTGGCCAGCAGGATGTTTACTATTTTAACTTATTGATTAGATGCAGCCATTAAATAGCAGGAGTTCAACTTCAAGATGCCAGATTAATGATTTTGTGCACAAAGGATCAAGGTGTGGTCTATATTAATTTCATGGTTTGCAATTAATTGTCAAATTTGGCATTGACTAGATGATAACAGCTTCCTTAGAGTCTTAAAAAATGGAATGATCTAGACCATCTACTTATCACAAGGTATGTATATGTGCAAGTCAAGACTTATGACTAATATTTCAGGTCACTTTTATGCTCTTACAGGCAATGGAAGAGCCTTCTGTAACTCTAGCCAATATGCATTTTATTCCACTGATTTAATTCACATTTGGAATAAATAGTCTCCTGTTAGCCTGCAGGAGAACATAGTTGTTTTAATTTATTATATTATTATTATTCAATTTATTGCATATGCTTCACCCCTGAACAGCCTTCAGCTAGGAGGGATTTAACAGTGAGGAAGGTTTTTATGACAAAAGCTAGTGCTACGGTAGTATATACTGTCAGCACTTACAACATAAGAGATCACAATATGACAAGCTGATGGGGAGGGGGGAGAAGGTATTAAACTAAGATTTCTGAAAGACAAAATGAAGTGATAATTTTTTTTTTTCATGTTTTAACACAATTTCAGCAGATCCATTTTTTTGAATAATGGTTGACAGATAATAAAGTTTCATCCAAATCAGACCAATGAGCTTCATATGCTGAAGGGCCTAGATATCAGGGATTTCACAACGCAAAATTTTTTGTTGTGAAATGACTACTTGAAGTGAGAACTTTGTTACAAGGTGTCAAAAGTGCCACTCAATACTGATGGAGAAAAGTTAAACTACAGTAAAGCTAACGTATGGGTTACTGCAATTGCATCGTTCTTATATGTAGCCCCCTACCAAAGTAGACAAACTGGCATTGTTTTAATTATATCTCATATTGTGAACCTTTAAACCGGTTGCCATATACTGGACTACCTCGAATAAGTAACGCTTCACAAGTGGAGAAGACTAGTGTTACTTATTCTCAGCGGATACCACCACCAGATGGCACCGTTTCAAGGCTTATTGGCCTCTCTTCAGTGGGTGGACAACTTTGCTGGTCTGATTCCCAAAAAAGGCTTAATTACAAAATAAAATTATTTATTCCAGAAGTTACACTCGTTAATAAAAACAGTCATAAATGGTTTTCTCACAGCATTTTTATTAGCTCTCTTTTAACAGAACAGTTCCTTAAATTTTAAGTTTGCCTATTTCCATCTTTCCAATTCTGAACTTTGTCTTTGCTGTTCTGTCAAGGATTCTACCTACATTCTTTTCTTTTGCCCTATTTACAATGAAATTTGTTCATGATTACTGTCCAACACTGGTCCTGTTACTCCCAGTCAGGAATCTGTCTTCATTTAATCTCCTACTTTCATTCAGTGCTTTCAGAATTTCTCATGCTCTGTCTTTCTTAAAAGAGGATAGTTATTTATGAATTATAAACCTATTTTGTATTTGGCGATCGATACCTATACTTAACTTTCTTAAATTCCTTCATAATTCCCAAATCCTTTCGGAACATCACCAAGCTAAATTTGTTAAATTCTTAATTTTAAGTATCCAAAAATTTACTTGTTACTATTAGCCTGGTAGCACAAATTGTATAAGCAGTAACATTCATCTCAACTGTTTGTTCCATATGTTTTTTTTTTTTTTTTTTACTATGAAATTTAACATTTCAATAACATGTTCATATTTTGTGAATAGTGATTAAGTTTATATTTAAATAATACTTTTGTTTTCTTTAGATTTTGCATTAAAGTATGCTCTTTACCACCTTAATTGCTTAATTGCTTTTGATTCTAATTGCAACTTGAACATTATGAAATCTCATAGACAATAACATAATTTATGTCATTATTTTTTTGAAATTTGTGTTGAACACCTGTTCATATCTTGAACAGATTGGACATTTATTGTTGGACTGCACATTCATTAACTTTAATGGTTAATTCCCCACTCCCTTTTTTTTTATCTGAATATGTAATAGTTTCTTTGTATAATTATTTATATAATTATATAATTCTGTATATTTTTGTATATTTTGTATCTGCATAATTTTGTAAGTTCTGTATAATTTCTTTTGATGCAAACAGTTTGTACAACTATTTGCTTAAAATCGTGTAATTTTCTGTATAATTCCTTTTCTTGCAAACAGTTAAGTGGATAACTATTTTGGTTTATCTATTTCTAAATGTTTCTCCCATTTTTAAAGAAAATTGAACTCCAAACAAAAATTCCTTCAATTTCAATCCCTAATTTAACCTGAAATGGTTTCTTTCATGTTTGCTTTTGTTTTTCTACCTACAGGCATCTCATCTATCAACCACAGCAAAACACAGCAGGGTTGAACTGACATTCCAGGTACCGCCATTCATCAGACACAAACTTTATACTTTATAGTCTTAGCTACAGTAAAGTCCACATACTTACCCATTGTAAACTTAACTGAAATTGCACAAATATCCACTGATACAAAGGAACACATCATTCTGATAGGTAAATATGAGATGATTTTAAAAAAGAGTGATATGATCATATGTTTGAACATATTTCTATTTGAACATATGAAGAGATGTCGTCCCAGAAAACACTTTTTAAGTGATGAGGAACTGAAAAAGAGTGACAGGCTTGCTTCAACACCAGGGTAGATCTTTTTCCATAGTACATATGACCCAAGGAGCATTTACTCATGGACTGACCCTTGTACCTTCGGGACAATGCAGATGTTCAACAATTGGTACAGACTGAATGTACTGGAGCAATTTCTTCTTTCCTTGATCTATACATGATTACTTTTCGTTCATTGAATAATGAATCCATTGCCATCAGAACACTCAACAACTGCAGACCCTGGGACCCAGGGTCTGTAGACCCTGTGCTGGGATGTACTGGCACACCCACCTTATTCCCTGGATTTATTCCTCATATGACTACTTTTTGTTAAGTCAGATAATGGATTCACTTTGTGAACACCAATTTAAATCAGCAGCCACCAACACAACTGTTAAAGAAACATTATATTGCTTGTGCGTGGCTGATTACAGTATTGTGACTAATAATTTGACTTGCCTTACAGATGGGAGAAATGCACAAAACATAATGGTGATTATGTTTAGCTGAGGATAAATGCAGGTTGTTGTGTCCATCGACACAAGCAATTATGTAAGGATATCTGGCCATTAAAATATCTAAAGAGGAATTCGACTGCTGCCCTCCGTTTCAAATTGAAGAAATTGTTATCATGTCTATTATTTAATAAGCCAAGCTTTGTAAATTATTCAGCACGTACTTTAAAACTATCCAGGTTATTATCAAGTCATTTTTATTATTTTTTCTACATTTTTTATATCATTAATCAAAGTTTACTATTTTACTTTTCTAAGAACAAAATAGTGCTACTTTTCCAAAACCAGAAGCATTTTATCTATATTACTTATGTATAATTATCTAGAAAAGTTGTATATCATAAAAATGAAAAGCCATAACACAGCTGGCTGCTTCCCAAAATAAAGTTCTCTACTGTTATATGTTATAATTCTTAATTCAGCTAGAAAGAACTTCCAACTTACCACTGTTTGCTTTGTACATTGCTTGGTACATCTCCAGATGAATTACTTCTTCCTTCAACTTGCCTGGAAACAAAACCAGTAGATTTGGAAGAATATGTTTTCTCTATTGAAAAAATGAAGGGGAAAAAATTGCATTGTAGGGATAAAAATATGATGTTAATTTCCACTGTTGCAATGTATTATAAAAGTTTTTTAGGAAACTATTTTTTATACCAGATTAAAATAAATAGGTAACAGGAGATTAAAAATATGGTAACTCACAATAAAAAAAAAATCCCCGGTTTCTTTCTTTTTTAATTGTGAGTGAGAGAGCAAATTTAGTGAACGTAAAAAATGTAACCTAACATTAACCCCTGGCTTGTAGTCGTGAAGGGTATTGTGTACAGTGTGTGCCTTTTATATGTAATAAAGAGTTCTTCTTCTTCTTCTTCTATTAATGGAAAAAGCACGTACAGTAAATAAGTGATGTGGCAACATTAAATGAAATGAAATATTTATTTTTAAGTGTTCATAAAATGTACTTTAAGGTACTTTTTATGAGGCGACACCTCTAAAAGATTTTAAAAAGTAAGAATAAACAAACTGACAGGAAATTAAATTCAAATCTTCTCAAACTTTTTACATGTGGACCATAATTACTTAACACATATAGACAACAATAAAGACAAACTTATATAAGTGCATAACATGACAAATACAAAATAAATAAGTGAACATTTAACTGATAAACTGAGTAACCATTATATGTGGCAATATCACAAAATAGCCTAACAGTGCTTTGATGAAGGACTTTGATGTAACCACTGAAAAGAAGAGTGGACTAAACAATCTGAAACATTATTTTATTCCACTTCTCTTATGGAGAAGAAGTGGACTATAATGATGTTTCTTCTTCTTCTTCTCTTAGTCCAGACTTATGGGCAATCTGTATACAGTAAAATCCTGTTGTAATAAATACTATTAACAAATATTTTACTTCAATGAAATGACTTTCCTTATTATTAGTGCTTTCTTAAATCTTATTTAAACAAAACTGTTTTGATAAAAATTCCCACTACAACAAATAGTTGTACTGGGTATTTTTTTTATTTAAAGGGAATTTTTTAAAGAAATCCAATAGCATCCATAAATAGAAATTTTAAAGAAATCCAATAGAATTCATAAATAGAATGCTTTAAAACACATTACAAAAGAATTTAGTATAACCTTCTTCTTCTGTTTTATTTTGCACCAGAGCAACAGATTACCGTATTTCCCCATGTATAAGATGCACCTTAATTTTGGGACCCGAAATTTGAAAAAAAAAAAAAAAAAAAAATGTATTACATAAAGTTATTGTACTCAAATTTTATTCATCATAAAATTCATACAACTCATCACTGTCAAAACTCCCATCCATTAGCTTGTCCTCATCTGTGTCTGATGACGAATCACTGTCTTCATATATTGCCTCGTCCTCAGTTCCATCTATGGCATTTGAAATGCCACACTTCTTAAATGACTTGACAACAATCTCAATCTTGATATTATCTCAGGATCTTTTCACACAGGTACAAACTTCTCCTATAGTTGGTTTCTTCACTCTTCCTGATGGTATAAAATTGTCCCCAGAAGACTTCATCCATTGGTTCCATTCGTTGGAGCTGGGATGTCAAGGTATTTTTTGTTATGTGTGCCCTGAACTGATCAAGCACCAATAGGACAGGTTTGCATAAGAGCCCACCTGGTCTCCTGCTCCAAACTTTCTCAAACCAGATCTTCAACCCATCCTGATCCATCCAACCCCTGTCATGAACGTGGACAATCACTCCTTGAGGAATGTCTTCTTTTGGCATTGTTTTGCGTTTGAAAATCAGCATAGGAGGCAGCTTGGTTCCTTCGGCACAACAAGCTAGAACAACTGTATAATGGCTCTTTTCATGTCCACTTGTCTTCACAGTTACAGTTTTCAGCCCCCCTTCTTATCAACAGTTCCGTTACTTGGGACATCAAAATGAAGGGGGACTTTGTCCATATTTGCAATCTGTCCCAACTCAAACTGATGTGTCTTCCGACATTGAATGACAAAATGATGAAATTATAGGACCTCCTGCTCATAGCTTTCAGGCATCTTTTGGGCAAGTCTGGTATGTGTGTGTGCATGCTTAGTCCATTCCGTTTCATGAACCTGAAGCACCAATTGTGTGCTCCTTTGAAATCAGTAACTTCTTTTTCATCAGCAATTCTTCTTGCCTCATGCTGAACCATCTTTGTGGACACAGGAATTCCAATTGCCCTTTGCTCCTCAATCCTTGAGTAGCAAAGGGCAATTGGAATTCCTTGGTTGGTCCTTGAGGTTGTCACAGACATTCTCTCAGATAGGCCAGACAAACTGTACTTGCTACCTGCGAGTCTAAAACACTGATGGAACTGATATTCGGGTAACACTCAAGTCAAGTGGACCCAATTTGGGCGAAGTTCGGATGGTCTGTGACAACCAAATCCTCTGCTTGCACCTTCACAATGGTGGGACTGTTAGTAATACTGGGTATTACCTCCATGCACAAGTACATGGTGGGTGATCATCCAGGTGTGAACCAACGTAAGCAGGGGTCGAGGTGTGGCACCCACAAAACAGGGAGGAATGCCCCTCTATGTTACCAGGCAGTACTAGGTGGTAGATGACTCTCATCAACTGGTGCAATACCACCACTTTGCTTATTAGAGGCTTGAAGTGGTGGAACCCATGTTTAGTCTTTAGAGCTAAGTTCCGGTCAACCCTTCCCCATCTCTTCCATCATGCAGTATGATTGATGACTTTTCAGGTTATGATGAACATCGTGGCAAGATCCAATATTCCTTACATTTCGAGAGTACAGCTCTAAAACGGTGTTCGCAGGCCGGCCGCTAGTTAGTACACCGGACCGAACCTATTGGTAACTCTCTAGGAGGCTTCCGGATCAGCTAGTGTATAATCTTGCTACCTCTACTCTGCAAGATAGTGACTGGAGGGAGTCCGAGTAGTGTGTATGCGGGGAGCATTGTCGAGGCCACGTTATGTCAAGGATCTAGGTATATTCTTACCATGTGTACGCCATATCCAAAAATTTCATTACTTCATACAGCATGTCCCACCCACTTTTTCCTACTATTGAATACACCATGAATTGTCAAACTAATAGAGCAAGCTTATCTGCGAAAAGATCTAAACCTCCCAAGCACTTCCTAATTCATTTCACAAATATACGTGGTCTCAATTCTAATCTCAATGATGTCCATTTCCATTTGCAGTCTGCCAAACCCATGTACTTTTTCTGACAGAATCTCAGTTTTCGGTTGATTCAACTACTGCTCGTCTCAGATGCCCAAATTCTTCGCTGTATGATTCTTTTCGCCTCAAAGGTGGTACTTGTGCATATGTCCATTCTAATATTCCCTGTTAGAGACTTGGCAATTTGGAATCTCCTCTCTCTGATTTTCTCTGGCTTAAAATCTCTCTACCTCATTGTGTCAAATTCATCTGTTGTCTCTACCGTTCTCCCAACTCCACTAATCACTTGCTCTTTGACTCTCTTGACTTTCTCCAGTCCAACTTTCCTAACAGTGCGGTAATTTTCCTTGGTGATTTTAATGTTCACAACTCCAGCTGGCTTCCGTTTTCTAGTCACACCGACCCAGCTGGTCGAGATGCTGAGGCTTTTGCAATTACTAATGATCTTGCACAGACTGTTCATTTACCTACAAGAATACCGGACAATCTTAATCATACAGCCAATACGCTTGATCTTTTTCTCACAAACAACCCTTCTAAGTACACGGTCGATGTGAGAGGTCCTTTAGGCACTTCAGATAACAACTTGCTGATTATCTCTTCTCCAATGGAACCTTTATCTCATGGCTATTCCCAACCTCGTGTTGTTTGGCATTACAAGAATGCAAAATGGGATGACCTGAGAGACTTCTTTTCCTTGGTCGGATTACTGTTTCAAAAGTTCTGATGTCAATGTTTGCTCAGATCGTGTCAGTGAAATTATTCTTGCAGGAATGGAATCCTTTATCCCACACTCCACTTTAAAATCTCCTCCTTTATCTAAACCTTGGTTTTCCAATAAATGTGCTAAGGCTGTTCAAGAGAAGAATGTTGCATATCGTAATTGGCTTGTTTCTAATTCCTCAGTTTCATTTTCTGCCTACACCAAAGCTCCCAACAATTGTAAAGCAGTTATTAACCAAACTAGAGTGTGAACAGGCTAAGAGTAGAAAACTTGCTTCTTGCCCTAATGGTAGCCGAGCATTCTGGTCTCTTGCCAAAGCTATTGGCCGTAACTTTTGCCCATCTCTGCTCCCACCTCTGTCCAAATCAGATGGTTCTGTTGTCATTTCAGCCAAGGATAAAGCTGACCTGCTAGCATCCCATTTTTCTTTTAACTCGTGCATTAACGATCTTGGAAAAACACCTCTTACTATTCCCAACATGCTCCATTCAATGCCTCCTGTGGTCTTCCGTCAAAAGGATGTCAGAAGGATTTTGACGAATATTGATGCTAAGAAAGCCCCAGGTCCTGATGGTATTTCTCCACTTATTCTCAAAACCTGTGCTCCTGAACTTACTCCTATTCTTTGCCACCTTTTTTCACTTTCTTATTCCAAAGGTGTTTTTCCTTCTGCTTGGAAATTTGCTCATATCCAGCCAATTCCTAAAAAGGGTGACAAATCCCTCCCATCCAATTATCGTCCCATTGCAATTACTTCTACACTTTCTAAAGTAATGGAGAAATCAATTAACCGCCAAATTTTAAACTACCTAGAAACCTTCCGTCTGATCAACGACCACCAGTATGGATTCCGTCAGTGTCGATCCACTGGAGATATTCTGGCTTATGTTACCCATTTATGGACTAATTCAATGGATAGGTTCGGTGAAATACAAGTAGTTGCTCTTGACATCTCAAAGGCTTTCGATCGTGTTTGGCATAAAGATCTTCTAAAAAGCTTCCATCTTATGGTTTGCCAACTGTTTTTAGTAATTGGTTATCCAGTTTTCTCTCTGATTGCGCACTGAGGGTGATGGTATATGGCTCTGTCTTTTAACTTCTCCACTAATGCCGGTGTCCCCCAAGGTTCAGTTCTTTCCCCCACTCCTTTCCTCTTGTATATTAATGACCTTCTTCCATTCACTGGAAATCCTATCCATAGTTTTGCCGATGATAGCAGATTGCATTCCACTTTCCATTTTGAGAAACTTTGTTCTGCTCAATCAGCTTCAACTTCTCGAAAATCTGCTACCAATTCCTTAAATGCTGATCTTCAGGTAATTCTCCAGTGGGGCAAAGACAACTTAGTTGATTTCAACCCTTCTAAAACTCAGTCTTGTCATATATCTCACAAAAAGGATTCTTCTGCTCCTATGCTTATCTTTAGTGACACTCCGATTTCTAGGCAAAATGATATATCTCTTTTGGGGATTACCCTGACTTCTAATCTCTCTTGGCACAAGCACATTACAAATATTGCTTCTTCTGCATCTAAAAAACTTGGTTTCCTCTTTCGCTGTTGGCATTACTTTTCTTACAAACAGCTGCTCACTCTGTATAAATCGCAAATCCGCCCTGCCATGGAATATTGTTCCCAAATCTGGGGTGGTGCCCCCCAAAACTTCTCTCAAGCTTCTTGATTCCATTCAAAAGAGGACAGTTAGGTTAATTAATGACTCATCTCTAACAGAGTCTCTGCACTCACTGTCTCATAGACGTACTGTTTCTGCTGCATGCCTCTTCTACAGATACTTCCATGGGCACTGTTCTTCTGAATTAGCTTCTATAATTCCTGCTCTCTCTTTCAAAACAGTCGGAACACGTGCCACCACCAGCCAACATCCATTTACTGTCCAACTTCAAACTCACAGAGCCAACTTTTCATCTTCCTTGTTTATTCATTCAACTAACGTTTTCTGGAACAACCTTCCTTCATACGTATTTCCTGAAAATTACAGTCTACAGAAGTTCGAGTCTAATGTTAACAAATATCTTCTTTCGTCTTCTCAACCTCCAACCCAAGCACGGTACTAAGTACTATAGGTTCTAATACCTCTCGTGTTTGGGGTTTTCATAAAAAAAGGGGGGGGGTTTGCTTCTCAGTTTTTAAATTCTATACGGTGGGACCAACTGATGATGTTACCAACAGCAAATTCTAAGTGGGAAGCATTCAAGGAATTAATCGTGGAAGCTACTAAACGTTTCATACCTATTAAGAAATATTGTTCAAGGTTTAGGCCTAAATGGTTGTCAAATGAACTAATGAGACTCGTGGCAGAGAAGAAAAATGCATGGGATGCATATAAATTATGACGGCACAGAAGCCTATGGCAGATATAAGCTAGTCTATAATCAAGTCACAAAGGAAGTTAGGCAGACGAAGGCAGATTACAAGAAATTTTTGGCAAAGGATGCTAAGAAAACAACAAGGATTTCTTTACGTATATAAACTCTAAAAGGAAGAGTATGAATCAAATTGGTCCACTTAATATCGATGGGTCGACTGTTGATGATCCTGCTCAGATAGCAAACAAACTGAATGAGTATTTTTCATCTACATTCAAACGTGGAGTTATTATGGATTGAAAATGCCTGGTTATCAAATTGTAGCAGGTTGCTTAATGATTTTGTAATAATTGAGAGCAGAGTAGAGGAGAAATTGTTGAAGTTAAACATGAGAAAGGCACCTGGGGTGGATGGGATCTATCCTGTTATATTAAAGGAGGTGGCAACAGAACTAAGCAAACCCTTAGCCGGAGGCAGATTTAACGGCGGGCACACTGGGCGCGTGCCCTGGGCCCCGACTTCTGAAGGTTCCACGCAAAACCCCAACAAATTAGTTGAACATATTTGTTCAAAATGTTGTGATTATTATTATGCTATTATTAATTATATTATACATATATTATATTCAAATTTTATTGGAAATAAAACATTAATAATACATAATATATTTTTTTATTTATTTATAAAATTGGTTAACATGTCTTTTTATTTTCTCTGTCTCTCTTTTTTTTAAGGGGCCCAATATTTTCTTCTGCACCCGGGGCCTCAACCGACCTTAATCCGCTCTTGCCCTTAGCCCATAATTTTGAGAGAATCCTTGGACTCAGGGGAGGTCCCCACGGACTGGAGATGTGCAAATGTATCCCCAATTCACAAAGGGGGGATCGAAGGGTGACACGAGTAATTACAGATCAGCTAGTTTAACTTCTGTTCCGGATAAAATAATGGAGTCACTGGTTAAAGATGCATTGCAGGATCATCTAGACAAGACTTCAGCAATAATTCAGACACAGCATGGGTTTATTAAGGGAAAGTCTTGTCTGACAAATTTTTGGATATTATGATGTGGTTACAAAGGAACCGGATGCAAAAAATAATTTTGATATCATATATTTGGATTTCAGAAAGCTTTTGACACTGTTGTGCATGGAAGACTACTGTACAAATTGGAGCAGAAAGGTATTAAGGGTAAGCTGCTACAATGGATAAAAGAATGGTTGAGTGGGAGAAGACAGAGGGTAATAATCAATGGGTGCTACTCTTCATGGACTAATGTTATTAGTGGAGTCCCACAGGGTTCAGTGTTGGGTCCATTGTTGTTTTGTATATTTATCAATGATATTGATGAAGGTATATCAGGCTTAGTGTCGAAGTTTGCAGATGACAGAAAGGTTGGCAGGGTTGTTAATGACAGTAATGGCAGTGTGCTACTGCAACAGGTTCTAGAAAATTTGGGAAGATGGGCTGAGAAGTGGCAACTGAAGTTTAACATTGACAAATGCAAAGTACTGCATATGGGTAGAAGTAACCCCAGAGGATCGTTCCAACTGTGTGGTACTACACTTAGGGTGGTAGAAAATAAAAAAGACCTGGGAGTAATTGTGCAGTCAGATATGAAGTTTTCTGATCAATGCAGACAGGATGCCAGGGCAGGTCATGGGGTTTTGTCAATGATATACAGGAATTTTGCTAGCAGGGAAAAGGAGGTGATTGTCCCTCTGTATAAGGCAATAGTTGGGCCATGCCTTGAGTACTTGAGTACATGCCTTGAGTACTACAGGTCTGGAGGCCTCATTTTAGGAAGGATGTAGATTTGCTTGATCATGTACAGAGAAGGGCAACTAGATTGGTGAGGGGAATGAAGGGATCCCCTTACCAAGAGAGGCTTAAGTTCTGCAAATTGCAGCGGCTGGAGACTAGGCATCTGCGAGGTGATCTGACTAGGTGTATAAGGCCTTGAATGGGTTGAGCATGCTGAATTCTGATGGAATTCTTCCACTTGTTCAGATTACGAACCTAAGGGGGCATAAATTCAAATTCAACTGTAGAATAGATGTGCAGAAATTTGCCTTTAGCCAGCAGGTGGTTAATTGCTGGAACAAACTTCCATCTGACATTGTGGAAGTTGATAGGTTAAATAAATTTAAGGAGGAACTGGATAAACATTTAGAGCGAATTGTTGTGTGAATTTTTTTTTTTTTTTGGCTGATGCTACATAAGCTCATACGCTTGCTTTCTTGCATCACATGCCACAATTACTTCTACTACAAAAGGACTTATAAAAAAGGACTTCAGTTTGGCAAATTGCACCATCTGGAAACTAGGCAGCTGCAGGAAATCTGTTGAAGGCTTTCGGTGGGTGGATTAAACTAAATGCTCATGGCATCCTTATTCTTGCTCAGCAATTAAGCTCACATTAAGAGACATAAATTTAAATCTAAAAAGGGTGGCTACAGGATAGATGTGTGAAAATCTGCTTTCAGCCAGAATGTAATCGTTTGCTGGAACAAACTTTCATTTTATGCTGTGCAAATGAGTGGTCTGAATAATTTTATGTAAGGAATAAACAAATTATTAGAAGAAAGAGATAGGTGATATAGGAAGGGTTTTCTTTTTTTTCTTTTTTTTTGCTGATGCACTATAAGCTTACTTCCTTGCATTACTTGTCACTGCTAATACTAATATTTGTTAAATACAGTGATCATAAGTTCATCCGGCACATATATATCAACACACACATCATGGCATGCATTTGAAAAACTTAATACAAATATGACTAAAATTCTTAGAAAAGTGCATGTTTTAGAACTGTGAAAGATTTTTTTTGTAAATTTAACATAAAGTAGAAAGGGGATAGAATACACCACACTTTCCAATTTTGAAAATAAATCACAAACAACCAAAAAAAAATGAAATTTTCAGTTTACTGAATGAATTTATGAAAAGTAATTCATATTTCATTACTTAAGTCAAGCTTTAAAAAAAAAAAAAAAATTCCCTTACCACTTCTGTTCATTTCTGGTTCGGACATGTATCCTTCGAAAGAAGGTCTTCCTGAAATTAAATTTAAAAAAAAAAAAAAAAACCTATCATAAATAGCTTTGAAATCATTATATTAAAATTTTATATACATAAAGAATAAATTAGTTGCAAAAATATGATCATTGAATTAAGGGAAAGTACCCACAGATTGACAATGTAATGTGCAAATGTCTCCCCCATTCAGAAAATGTTGTTGTTTATACTCCAGCATGACCACCAGGTCAGTGGAGTTTACAATAAATCAATCAATACAAATGTTAATTGTATTTAGTAGTCATGGGCTCGAACTCCAGTCCACTCAAAGAGCATGTGTTACTGCACTCATGCCCCTGACCACTCAGCTACGTCACAATGCGAAATGATTAATTATGGACCTGTAAGCTTGATTTCCGTTCCACAGAAAATAACCAAGGCAACAGTTAAAGAATTATTTCACAATCACCTGATAGGAATGCAATTACAAGTCGACCATCACTAAAACAGAAGCGTTGGGACCTGTGGGGTGCCGGATTAGTGAGTTTGCTGGACCACCGGTAGTTATTTTAGCACATACATTTTTCCCAACAGCTAACCTCAAGAAAAAAATTTCCCAAGGGACCAAAAAATATTTAGGAAATAATTTGATTAGTAATTCTAAAATAAATATTGTAATGTCAGTGTTGTCTTTTTTTCACTTAAAATATTAAAAAAAAAAAAAAAAAAAAATTCTTTTTTTATGTCACATATGTGGCCAATGTGGCCACATATGTTGGTTACTTTATTTCTTGAGAAGCCGTGTCGGCCACATATGTGTGACGCTATTATGGCATACATATGAAGGTAGTCTGTGATTAGTTTATTGCGAGCGCTGCAATAAAACTAATTACGATAAAATAAACTCTCAAACATTGCATAAGTTTGTCAGTATTGTTAGAGATTTTGTGAAAACAAGTTTGTTAGCACGCTGCATTTATCCATCATATTGTGTTGTGTTGTGTTTTTCCGCAAATTTGTATAAGTGTGTTGTAAAAAAAAAAAAAAATCTTAAAAAGGAATGGCTAAAAGAAAATTACTAAGATAAGAGGAACTGAGAGAATTTGCTGGAATTTACAATTAAGCAGAATTAAACTTCTCACAGACACACTGCTGTCGAGGTTTTTCAGAAGTTCAACTTTATCTGTTATGGACAATGTATGGTGTTTGCACTTTACACCACGAGAGGCACTTCCTTTATGCATTGGAACCATGGCTGGGGCTAAATGTGAGCAGGTTATAATAATAAAAGCAGAAAAACAAGTGGGAATGGCTTGCCAGTATTTACGAGTTCACGCCAACAGCTGATACTACAACCAACGCCACCAAAACAGTAGCGGCAGGTCAGGCGAACCCGGGAAATTTGAAAATATGTTCGCGGAAATTATGTCTAAATTAGCGGTGGAACTGGATTAGTGATGGTCGACCTGTATATAGAAATCACAGCACAAATCTGTTAAGGGCAGATCTTGTTTGAACAACTGGATTAGCTACTTTGGTGAATTAACAAATGAACTGGATGCAATAACTATTTTGGCATCATATTACTTAAATTTCAATAAAGCTTTTGATACTGTTCCATATGAAAGACTGCTATACAAATTAGAACAACATAGCATTAGGGGCAAGTTATCATTGTGTATAAAGGGATAGTTGAGTGGTAGGAAACAATGGGCACTGTTCCTCTTGGAACAATGTTATTAGTGCGTGCCTCGGGGCTCAGAGCTGGATCACTTACTGTTTTCAGTATTTACTAACAATGATGAAGGCATAGCTAGCTTATTATCTATGTCTGCGGATGATACAATGGTTGACAGTGATTAAGAATAGTAATCAGGGCATATTACTGCAACAAGGCCTAGAAAAATTAGGCAGGTGGACTGAGAAGTAGCAACTGATGTTTAACATTGATAAATGCAATGTACCAAATATACGCAGCAGTAATCCCATAACAACTTACCAACACTCAAAGTGGTGGAAAATAAAAAAGACCGGGGCAATTTTAAAATCTGACATGAAATTCTCTGAGCAGTGAAGACAGGCTGCTAGGAGAGCTCACTCGTGGGTTTCTGAAAATGATATAAGTGAATTTTGCTAGCAGGAACAAGGAGATGATTATACCATTGTATTTCCAGACTACCAGTTAGGAGAGTTGCTATCCCATACATTTATTATCTCTGAAAGTAAATTTTAATGACACTAGTTTTTAATAAACTTTATTGTTAAATTGAAAAGGGCATCATCCCTGGGCTTTCCCCCTTCTGATAGGAACTGGAAATGTAAAATCTTCAGAATAAAGTTTGCTTTTATTTTTTATCACTAACTGAACAATTATGGCAAAATATTCTGTTATCTATTATGGCTGTATTCATCAACAAAAATTAAAAGAAATTCACAGAATTAAAAAAAAAAAAAAAAAAAAAATTCTGATATTAATTTATTTTTATTATTTTTTTTTTGTAAAAAAAAAAAAAAGATGGAGAAATTATGTGACCAACTACATCACAATTGGGAGAAGGAGAGTAAGCTACAATATACTCCTTCAGTTCAACATAGAACTCTTTCACTTTGGAGGCAAAGAAAAAAAAAAAAAAAAAAAAAAGTCATGTGCAGCTTCCTTGAAATCAATCACTTGAAAATCTATGCAATCGTTTCTTTGAATTTCTTTCTGGATCCGGACTGTAAGGGAAGATAGTGTAACCCTTGGAATCTGCACTCTTTCAGAGCAGAAACTGTTTGTGGGACTTGTGTATAGCAGCACTGTCATGAGGGAGCAAGGCACCTCATGTCAATTCTCTCTTCCTTTATGGTTCCCTTAAATTTTTGAGTACAACAGCTTAGGCATCTGCAGTCATTGTTTCCTCATGTGACCATTATCTATCTTCAACATATGGTTAATTCTGGAATATTTTGGGCAATGGTGACCCACTGTGTTTCCATTGCATGGGTTTCTGTTTTGTTTCATGATCTCAATGACAAGTTCATGTTTCATCACCATTTCCAATTCTTAAAATGGCACTTAAACACACATGCATTATGAACATCTGCATAATGCATCCATGTTTGAGCATGGAGCCCATATTTGTAAGGAAGACCTCAAATATGAGCATCCTGCACTGTTTTTGAAAAGTTATGAACATTCTTAGGATCCAGCAAGAAATTACCTTGAACATGGTCAAATGTTTATGGAGGATGGTCAGCACTGACCCCTCTCTCCCCTCAAAAAATATTCTCTGGCAATCATTGACACTTTAATACATCCATCTTATATAAAAGGGTTTTTTCTGACACGTTCCTTGAGAAATCACTTCCCTGGTTATATCAACACTGGGCACCTTCTATAGACACTCAACCCCACTTAAACTGCCGAGACCAATATTAATCTGGCAGAAGGAGCATCACCATATACAGCTGCCATGCATTTAGGATCCAATTCATGAATAACTTTTAGTCATTTTCTTCTTTTATCAAAAATTTGATGAGGCCTGATGCTCCAATCTTGTGACACATATGATTTTATTTTGGCTTTTATTTTAACAAGAGTACTGGCATAAGTCAAAGAATTTTAAGCTTCTGAGAACAGAAAAGTTACTTGGAAATTTTTACCATATTTTTTAATTAATTAATATATTAAATTGTGTTTGACAAATAGTTTAATGGCCTTGGGTACGTCTGTTAGCTTATTTTAAAATTTAGCTAGTGATTTGTAAATAACGACTTATTATTTGTATCGCGTTTTGGCACAAATATTGTAACATGTAACTAGTAGTGCAGCAGAATAGAACGGTCTAATTGTGTTAAATAAGTAGCCCGAAGGTTCTAATCACTTGTTAAGCACACATTTTTTTTTTTTAGATAAGATATTTTACTTGTGCTAACATAAAATTGAAATAATAATGAGATAAAAATGCAATAATACATTATGCTTTATGAAATGATAAAGCATAATATATATCTTAAACTTGATAGTGCAAGGTATAATGTAAAACTTGATAGCGTAATATATATCACTACAGTTAGTAATCTATTAGCTTAGTGTAGTACTGTCAATTAATTGATTAATTTTATTAATTTTCATTGTTAATCAATTAAATTGTATTTAAACAGAAATCGTTCCCCAATCCCAAAGAAACTGGATGCAAAAAATAATTTTGATATCATATACTTGGATTTCAGGAAAGCTTTTGATATTGTTACACATGGAAGACTACTGTACAAATTGGACCAGTATGGCATTAAGGGCAAGCTGCTACAATGGATAAAAGGATGGTTGAGTACGAAAAGACAGAGAGTGGTAATCGATGGACACTGCTCTTCATGGACTAATGTTATTAGTAGAGTCCCCCAGGGTTCAGTGTTGGGCCCATTGTTGTTTTATATGTTTTGTATATTTATCAATGATATTGATGAAGGTATATCAGGCTTAATGTCAAAGTTTTCAGATGATACGAAGGTTGGCAGGATTGTTAATAACAGTATGCTGCTGCAACAGGACCTTGAGAAGTTGGGCAGATGGGCTGAGAAGTGGCAACTGAAGTTTAACATTAACAAAAGCAAAGTACTGCACATAAGTAGCAGTAACCCCAGAGAAATGTACCAACTGGGTGGTCTAACACTCAGGGTAGTGGAGAATGAAAGAGACCTGGGAGTAATTATGTGGTGTCAGATATGCAGTTTTCTGAGCAGTGCAGACAGGCTGCCACAGTAGGTCATGAGGTCTTGTGAGTGATATACAAGAATTTTGCAAGCAGGGATAAGGAAGTGATTATCTCCTTGTATAAGGCAATGGTCAGGCAACACCTTGAGTACTACACACAGGTCTTTAAGCCACATTTTAGGAAGGATGTAGAGTTGCCAGAACAAGTACGGAGAAGAACAACAAGACTGGCGAGGGGAACAAAGGGGTGCTCTTACGAAGAAAGGCTTAAGTTATGCAAATTGCAGCGTCTGGAGAGTAGGCACCTGCAAGGTGATCTGATTGAGGTGAACAAGGCCTTGAATGGATTGAGTAGGCGAAATGCTGATGGGATTCTTCCTCTTGCTCAGATTACAAAACCTAAGGGGGCATAAACTGCAATTGAGAAAAGACAGTTGTCGAACAGATGTGCAGAAATTTGCCTTTAGCCAGCGAGTGGTTGATTGCTGGAACAAACTTCCATCTGTCGTTGTGGAAGTTGATAGCTTAAATAAATTCAAAGCAGAACTAGACACATTTGGAATGAAAGGATGGGTGAAATGGGAAGGGTTTTTTTTTTATTTTTTATTTTTTTTTTTTATTTGTTGATGCTGTATAAGCTTGTTTTCTTGCATCATATGCCCCTACTAATGCTAATATGTCTCAACTCTTTGTTGGTATGAAAAGCTCAGTAGCTTCTTTGATTACTTCCCTGAATGCCTCCCATTTAGAATTTGCTGTTGGTAACATCATCAATTGGTCCCACTGCATGTAATTTAAAATCTGTCTGAGACCACTGTAGTCACCCATATGAAAAACTTTCCCTTTACTCTTGACAGTAATAATTAATGTCTTTAATTAAATTCCATATTAGTACACTGTGCTCACTGCTACCCAGTTGGTCTGTTACATGTAGATTCTTAATGAATGTAGAATTACTGCTAATAACCAGATAAAGACTAATGCATCCTCTTTTTGCCTCTCTAACATGCTGCTGTAGAAAACAGTCATCCAAGAAATCCACAAAAATCTTGCTAGTATGTGGGTGACCAACCCACAAAATTCCTGTCAATATCTGGAAATTTAAATATTCCCAATTATGAGACATTCTGATTTGCTGGCTCACTATTTCTCTCAATAGATGTTTGGTATACTTATCACAGTCATCAGGTTTATAGCACACTCCTATTCACAAATTTGTTTTCCCAGTGCCTCTATATCACACCAAACTGACTCAACATTGCACATTAGTACAAGCTACTATAACATTATTCCACAGATTGTATTCAATTAAATTACATAAAACATTCCCCTTCTTTACACTGTAAAGCTTATTCATATTATTAATCTCAAATTAGAAATAGCAACTTACCACTATATTTTGGAACCTTGTGTAAAGATTTAAACATGGACTTGTACCAATCACTAGCATATTCTTCTTTAATTCCCTACAATAAATAATAAAGTTAAAAAAGGAAACACCTTTCAATATTAGCACTTCAACCCTGTGTTTTAACAAAATAGCCATTATGTATCTGTTTGTAATATCAGTGGTCTTGTGGGCACCTGGTATTATATCCAGTGCTTATTTTGGGATGGTACGCAATGGTACAGCGTACTGGCACCTTTATTAACAGTGACATTTGACATTTGGATGCAATGCACACTTCGAAATTTGTAATATTCCATAATTTTTTTTCACATGTTTACCCACTATTCAAATTAGCTTAAAATTATTTAACTAAATTTGCATTTTTTGATGAGAACTTAACAAAAATTTGGAATATTCTACAAAAACTTTATTATGAAATTATTTTGAATTATGTTATTATTTTTTACTTATTTTTTTATATACTTGAATAAAAATTTATCCTTAATAAACTGTGTGTTAATACATTTAATTTGTTGTTCTTATTCTAAAAACATTACTACTAAAGTAACAATATCAGAAAAAAAATAATTTCAGAATACTTTTCATATCCTTTTAATTTTCAATTTTTCATGATAGCAAAGAATGAGTATTGGCAACTATTTTTTTACAAAAAAAGCACTGATTATATCTATCATTAGAAACTTGCATTATAACAAGTTATGTACATTTATCATTAAAAAATATTTTTGACAGTGCTATTCTAATTCCATAAAAATATATATTATGGCAGTATAATTTTAATTTTTAGTGTCTGTAATTATCCAGGATGTTCACAATATCCCAATATTTTATGGAATTAGAATAGCACTGTCAAAAATATTTTTGACAGTGCTATTCTAATTCCATAAAAATATATATTATGGCAGTATAATTTTAATTTTTAGTGTCTGTAATTATCCAGGATGTTCACAATATCCCACTATCAGAAATGATATTGTATAGCCACATTTCTCACAAAATTAATATTTTTCATGTCAAATATTACTGATGACTGAAAAATGCTGTATAAATAATGTATTGAAATAAATGAAAATCCTCTTGGGTTTACTGATAGGTGGGTACAGGGTCAACAAATCTGGTGTGCCTAGTTTATCTAAGTTTCTTCTCTTTTAATAATTTTTTTATTTTTTGTTTTCGGTTTTAATTTTTTAACTGGGTAGTGGGAGTCTGCTTTCACTCCAAATAGCATGGAAAGTAATGGCAGCTACTTTGACCTGTTTATGTTTTCCTTGTATATCAGTGGTGTCCAACCTTTTCCAGTAAAAGTGCCATATTGAAAGTTAGATTTGTTTCGCAGGCCGCACAGAGTGATTCGAGAAAAATTAAGTGTGTTACATTTTCCCTATCCTGTTACACGTAAAAGGAAGTTTCTGTTTCCATGTTACTGTGTTTTATTTTCAGGCTATATATAAAAAATGAAAATTCCCAACACTTTTATGTTTTTTATTAAAATTTTATTAAGATTTTATTAAAATTTAAAAATACTTTTGTTTTTTAAACACTTTACTTCTGCCGCTTTTTTAAAAAATACTTTACTTTTTTATTTTCTTTTTTTAATACTTTACTTTTGCTTTTAAATGTTCACTTGAGAAAATTCACAGCCTGAAAAGATCACTGCTTTTTCAATATTAAGGTAAATAAATAAATATAATGATACCCCTAAAATGGAAAATATTCAAAAATTTTATTACATAGAATACACAACATTTACTGAACAAAACTTAACATTTAATGAGATGATTGAGGCTAAATGTTTTTAGATAATTGTTCAGTTTGTTTTTAAAATTTGTGACGCCAATTCTCAATACGGAGCGAAGATGCTCATCTGCTATTCTTTCTTTTTAAATATTTATTTGATTTCACGTGTGAAACAATTTGCTTGCAAACATACGTTAATCCAAACAAAGTAGCCATTTTCATGGCATTTTCTTTTATTAATGGAAAATCTTCAGATGGGAGAGCCTTGTAGAATTCAAGTAGTTTATTTTCGCCGTCTACCTACTTAATTTTGAACCATGTTTTGGTTTGAAGATCAATAAGTTCAAACTGCAAGCTGGGATTCTAGTTTTTAGCCATAGAAATAAATGAATTCTCAAAAAAGCTTATGTCATGGGATCTCATGTCAGCAAATCGACTTTCAAACTCGTCAAAAACTAACTGTAATAATGAGAGGCAACGATTCTTTGGAAGTGTGTTTTTCTGTTAGCTCGCTACAACATTCAAAGTGAACTAAATTGCTTTGCTCAATTTGGGATTTAAATAATAACAACGTATTCTGACACAATTTGATGTCACCATACAAATCAGAGACCAATTTCCATAGTAGTTTAAATTAAGAGCATTTAAAGGACTAGAAATGTCTGTAAGAATTGCAAGAAACAGCCACTCCATATTTGATGTTGTTTTTTTACCAGTTTCGATTTTTCTGTCATAATAATATCAATTTCATAATGCAGTTTAAAGAAACGATATAACACTTTGCCATGACTAAGCCATCTCACTGAACTGTGTAAATTTGCATCTTCGTATTTAGCTTCAATTTCTAACTGCTGAAACATTCGATAATTAAGGCCATGTGATCTTATAAAATTTTCAGTTGAAATAACCACATTCATAACATGTTGGAGAGCCAATACATTCCCACACAGAACTTCTTGATGCACAATTAAGTGATACCAGGTTTTTAATATTTAATCTTAACTTTTCAGTAGACTGCCAAAAATGTTCAAAAAGATTTTCACCTGCAGTTGTTCCAAGAATTCACCTGCAGTTGTTCTAAGCCTGCAAGAAAGCAAGCTTATGCAGCATCAGCCAAAAAAAAAAAAGAAACCACTTCCACTTCACCCCTCTGTTCGTTCAAAATACCTGTCACGCTGAGCCTTAAACTTATTTAGGCTATCAACTTCCACGACAAGAGATGGAAGTCTGTTCCAACAACCAACCACTCGCTGGCTAAAAGCAAATTTCCGCACGTCTATCCTACATCTGTCTTTCCTCGATTTGAATTTATGCCCTCTCAGGTGATTATTCTGAGCGAGAGGAAGAATCCCATCAGCATTGAGCATGCTCAAACCATTCAATGCTTTATACACCTCTATCAGATCACCTCGCTGGTGCCTAGTCTCCAGACACTGTAATTTGCAAAACTTAAACCATTCTTCGTAAGAGCACCCCTTTGTTCCATTCACAAATCTTGTTGCCCTTCTCTGTACTCGTTCCAGCAGCTCTACATCCTTCTTGAAATGAAGCCTCCAGACCTGATTACAGTACTCTAGTATACAGTACTCTAGGTGTGGCCTGACCACTGCCTTATACAAGGGAATAATCACCTCCTTATCCCTGCTAGAAAAATTCCTATATATTATTGACAATACACCATGAGCTACTCTGGCAGCCCGTCTGTACTGCTCAGAGAACTTCATATCTGCCTGCACAACCACCCCCAGGTCCCTTTCATTCTCTACCACTGTCAGTGTAGTACCACAGAGTTGATACGTTGCTCTGGGGTTGCTGTTTCCCATGTGTAGTACTTTACATTTGTCAATGTTAAACTTCGTTTGCCACCTCTCAGCCCATCTGCTCAACCTTTCCAGATCCTGTTGCAGCAGCATAGTGTCAGTGTCCTTGACAACCCTGCCTACCTTTGTATCATCTGCAAACTTCGACATTAAGCTTGATATACCATCATCAATATCATTTATGAATACAGAAAATAATAATGGACCCAACACTGAGCCCTGAAGGACTCCACTAATAACATTAGTCCACGACGAGCAGTGTCCATTGATTACCACTCTCTGTCTTCTCCCCCTCAACCACCCCTTTATCCACAGCAGCAAATTGCCTCCAATGTCACACTGCTCCAATTTGTGCAGCAGTCTTCCATGTGCAACAGTATCAAAAGCCTTTCTAAGATCCAAGTATATAATATCAAAGTTATTCCCTGCATCCAGTTCCTTTGTGACTGCATCATAGTATCCAATCAAATTGGTCAGGCAAGACTTCCCCTTAACAAAACCATGCTGTGTCCAAGCTATAACTGAAGTCTTGTCTAATTGATCCTGCAGTGCTTCTTTAACTAGTGCCTCCATTAATTTTCCTGGAACAGAAGTTAAACTCACAGGTCTATAATTACTTGTGTCAGCTTTTGATCCTCCTTTGTGAATTGGGGTCAAATTTGCACATCTCCAGTCTGTGGGTACCTCCCCTGAGTCCAAGGAAGCTCTCATAATTATGGCTAAGGGTTTGCTTACTTCCTCTGCTGCCTCCTTTAATATAACTGGATAGATCCCATCCACCCCAGGTGCCTTTCTTGTGTTTATCTTCAACAATTTCTCCTCCACTTTACTCTCAGTTATTACTAGATTCTCTAGCTTACTGCTAGAGTTGAATACACCTCTGGCTTTCCCCTCGCTAAATAATTCCTCATGTGTGAATGTTGATGCAAAATATTCATTTAGTTTGTTAGCTAACTGAGCAGGATCATCAACAATTGACCCATTGATATCAAGTGGTCCAATCTGATTCATCCTCTTCCTTCTAGTGTTTACATAAGTAAAGAACTCTTTGCTGTTTTTCTTTGCATCCCTTGCCAAAGATTTCTCGTAATCTGCCTTCGCCTGCCTAACCTCCTTTGTAACTTTGTTACAGATCAACTTGTATCTATCATAGGCTTCTGTGTCATGTGTTAATTTGTATGTATCCCATGCATGTTTCTTCTCTGCCATATGCCTCATCAGTTCATCTGACATACATTTAGGCCTAAACCCTGAACAATATTTCTTGGTTGGTATGCAAAGCCTAGTAGCTTCCAAGATAAGTTCTTTGAATGCTTCTCATTTTGAATTTGCTGTTGGTAACATCATCAGTTGATCCCACTGTATAGAATTTAAATACTGTCTCAGTCCATCGTAGTCGCCTTTACGAGAGCAATAACCCTTCCCTTTACCACTAATGGTAGTTACCTCTTTGAGTAAATCCCACTTCAGCATACTGTGATCACTGCCACCTAGTGGTTCATTTATCTGCAGATTCTTAATGCATGAAGAATCACTGCTAATAATCAAATCAAGAGTGTTCCTCCCTCTAGTTGCCTCCCGAACACGCTGATGTAGAAAACAATCATCCAATAAATCCACAAAAGCCTTGCTAGTGTGTGAGTGACCAGCCCCCAAATTCCAGTCAATATCTGGGAAATTAAAATCTCCCATTATAAGACTCTCTGATTTAGTGGCCCACTCTATTTCCCTGTACAGTAGAATTCTTATTATACTCATCAGAGTCATTAGGCCTATAGCACACTCCTACTCTCAATTTTGATCTCCCAATGCTTATGTCACACCAAACTGACTCGACACTGCACTGTCCAGCAATGTCCACTGGCTTCACTTCCTTCGATTTTATGTATTTCTTAACTAATAGCATAACCCCTCCTCCCTTCCTATCCAGTCTATCCTTTCTGTAGATGTTGTACTCCCCAAATTCCAATTCTGCATTCCTTATATCTGTGTGACACCACGTCTCTGATATCCCAACAATATCTGCCTTTGATGTTTTGAGCAATACCTCAAATTCATCAAATTTATTTACTAAACTCCTAGCATTGGTGCACACGCAAGTATACATGCACCTATTTCTATTCTTAGCTACCCTAACACAACACATGTGTTTACTTGTACTGCAATGACTCCCAGTAGTCTCTGAAATATCCTGCATCTTGTTTCTTCTGCTCATTCCAATAGAAGCAGTGCAAGGATCTCTTTCACCTCTGCCAGTGGCTACTGTTAATCTATTCGTCTTTGTCTCCCCCCAAGCTAGCAGTTTTCCGACCCACCTAACACTGCCTCGATAGCATCAGCAAATATTCTTGCACCCTTTCTATTTAAGTGTATCCCATCCCTGTAGAAGCAATCTCTCCTGTTAACAAGTACAGTCCAGGCTGAAAAAAATTCTATCCCTTGAGCCTTGCACAATCTTTCCAGGGCCGAATTGATTGACAAGGCTCTTATCATATACTCCCTCCTATCGTGTCTGGGCAGAATTGCAGACACTTTCAAATTCAACCCTAATTCACCGCTTTTTTTCAACAGTGACCTGTACTTGCTAAGTAATTCCGCCGGTCTCCTACTCTTAATATCATTAGTGCCAACGCGTACAACTATATCACCTTTTGTGCCCTTAAAAGTTGATATCTGCTCTACAACATCATCAACCTTTGCCCCTGGCAGACATACCCTGATCCTGTTCCACCTAGCCTTTTTACAAAGCATGTTCCCTGTTTTCTTGACAATAGAGTCACCAACAACTGCGAGTTCCTTTGGGACCAGCTCATTCTGCCTTGGGGGTTGCCGCTGTTGCACGATGACCAAGTGCAAGCTCTGGCGTTGATGTGGGCAGCTGAGAGCTTGATGGGCCCCTCAATTTAGTTCTTTCGAGGGCATCCACCCTGTCCTTCAAACTCTCATATAGGCCCAAAAGAACGCTGAGTTGTTGCCTGATTTCGTTACACTCCTTGCATCGCGCACACACAAAGACATCCCCCATGGCAATATCATGTCCCGTACCTGAATGCTCCACAAACATCATGCAAGCTGTGCATTTTAGAAGGCTGTGATTCAGAAGGCAACTGCCCCCCCCTCAGTTCTCCTCTGAGCCACAGCACTTCCATTAGCTTGAGCCTTTTGTTTTGCTGCTCTGGTCTGAGTCATGATTTCTTTTAATTTAAATAAAATTTCAATTTCAGTTTATAACCCTAACTTATCTCCCAACACAGTTATAACAGAATATATATTTTTTAGTGTCAAGTATTAATTATCTCCGAGTTCCCTTTATATAACTTCCGTATCAGTTATGTATTAATTAATTATGTTACATTTGTAATCTAAGTCGGTATATGTATTTAGTTAAAAGTACAATTTAAATGCCAACGAAGTTCAACAAGTTTAATAGATTTTACCGATCACTGAAAATATTATAACCTCTACTATACTAACGCTATCTAGGTTCGATATATAACGATCGTATGACAAAGACAAGGGTAGGAAGTTACGAATGGTAAATCTATGGACACTTAAGTATTAATTAACTTTCAAATCTCGCTGTCTCAATTCAGAATAAACTAACGATTCTTACTAGGTCTATAAGCTACTTACAAAAAATAATTTGATGTAAAAAATATCAATAAGCGGCTAAATATGGCTAAAAAACTTCTCGTTCAGCAGAGTTGCGACTTGTAACACATGGATACCCTTACAGATACTTTTATGCAATTGCAAGGCCGAGCAAAGAACAAATACACCAGATTAATCAGAAAATCACAAAATAATGCTATACTACTAAATTCAAATCAAAAGTTTTAGAAAAACAATAATTTCAAATCAATAAACAAGAAAAATCCACTTAGCGGCTTTGAACACGTCTGGCCCCTACTAGCCTCGTCAGCAGAAAACCAATTCCATTAATTCCACATATGAAGATAAGGAATTGGGTTGTTTTCTTTACATCAGTATTGTCACCTAGTGATACACTAAAATATTTCATTTGTTTTATACTTTCCAAAAGTTGTTGGAATAAATTCATTCCAATATCTTCTACTCTTTGCATAATCGTTTGTCGAGACAAACTAATGTCTTGTATCATTGATCGTTTTGCTGGACAAATTTCTTCCATAGCTTTTAAAAATGTTTAACAAATTCACCATCACTGAACGGTTTACTTTCAAAAGCAATCAAATGTACAACTTGATAACTGGCACTTACAGCATATAAATTTCTTGACTGATACGTTTTCAGTGTGTTTTGTTGTTTTCTTAATTCCAATATCTTCTACTCTTTGCATAATTGTTTTTCGAGACAGACTACAGCATGTTCTTTAAAAAGTGATATAGTATCCTTACACAACAAACATACATACTGTTTTTTCGTCATACTCAATGAAGAAATAGTCTTCACTCCACCTTTGATTAAAAACACGACAATCGAAATCGATGTTCCTCTTTCAGAACAAATGCAATACAAATTAATAATAATTCAATAAAATGAGCAAGTTATATCAAAATAGTAGAATTTCACAATATGAAAAGATTGATGTGTACATAACTGTATTTAGTGTACATATGACTGCAATGGACAACATGTACACGTTTGATACAGTTCAGCTTGACGCTTGTATGCCTATACACGCAGTGGCGCACTCTCTAAAATGCTGTTTAAGTTTACTTTCTGGGCGGACCGCATAAAAATTATCTGCTGGCCGGATCCGGCCCCCGGGCAGTAAGTTGGACGCCACTGTTGTATATGATGGCAGAAAATTCAAGGTGTAGAAAAACTGGTGGTGGTGGTGGGACCCTAATGATGAAAGGGTTGTTATGAGACTGAAGTGTTATAAAGAAGCAAGGGAATGTGTAGAAGAGGATTAATATGCTGATAGGATAATGATGAAGATAAAAGCAGAACCTAGAGACACAGTGGTAGTAAAGTTATATACACTAATATCATATTACAATGAAGAGGAAATAGATAGAATGCATAACAGAGTAGGAGAAATAAAGATGACAAAAAGAACGGTTATTTAGTAGTAATGGTACATTGGAATGTGGTGGCCAGAGAGGGAATGTCTAGAAACTGCGAAGGAGACTATGGAACAAAATATAACATCAAAATTTTATAAAAAGTTTATTCCACATATATATAAACTAATCTCAACACAAGTAAAGAACAAATAAAACAAATCTACAAACAAAAACTACAAATTCTCAATATGTGCACACTAACTGAAATTCTTTGTACGTGTTGCTCCAAATACAAAGAATTTCAGTTAGTGTGCACATATTGAGAATTTATGCAAGACAAAACAGAAATTGAAAAATAAGGTTAAAAGTTAATATGAGGATAAGACTGGACTGAAATAAGGAATCAGGTTATTGAGGTCACTCAGAAAGTAACAGGATAAGAAAGGAACTAGAGTAGAAAAGTTGTTAATTTCATGTGCCTTTACTTTTATAGCACTTGTTTATAGCCCACTCAAGAAAAAGCACTGCTCTTTAATACACGAGAACAGTCATTGGTCGCACTTCTAAACACTTATATTCATAATGGCACATCATTTCTAATGCTGTTTGATACTTGTATCAAACTGCATTAGAATGACCACTGCATATCCCCGGAGCAATATGGCCTTAGTTGCTAATTCTCCTAAAAACCAAATAACAACAACTTCCTTTGATGGGTACAGATATGCCAAAACTTTATATATATATGCTGCGGGTACAGACATGCTGCCAGTTTATATATAGCTACCTGAAAATCAGGTAGATATATATAAACTTGTGAAGTGTTTCTTCTGAATTCAATTCTTTTCTGGTGCAGTCATACTAATTAATATCTGATTCTAATGTGATTTTCATATTCAGTGTCCTTAAACAATGGCAACTCATGGTTGTGTGAACAATCCAAATAAATATTGTTACATTGGCAGTATCTATGTTGTGGCAAAACAAAGGCAGGGTGTAAACGTCATTTATAAAAATATATGCTGCATATTTTATAATTAAATTAAGTGACCAAGATAAAAGTTACCCCCCCCCCACCAAAATGTGCCATATATGTGGAGGGCTTCTGAGTATGGAAAAGTAATATGAAAAAAGCCATTACATTTGCCATTCCCATGGTGTGGGGGAAATCATAATAATAATAGACCTCGGGATCATATTAATGACTGTTATTTTTGTT